>NC_056725.1:96613165-96743165 GCF_019279795.1 Protopterus annectens | reverse complement strand
ACACAAGCCAAGTAACATATTCACAATACACACTCTGTCAACAATCGCCATAAGTACACAGACCTCACTACTGTACATACTTCAACAGAATGTCCAGGTTTTGTCCTTAAATATAAGGCCTACTATACATATCATGTCTAGCAGTCTGATATTTCAGTGTCTTGTTATGTATGATGTCAGTAAGTAATGATGCACCTCTTTAACTGCATGACATATGGACAAAGGGTGACAGTTTTGGGGGATGGAGGCACAAACACAGGGCCAGTATTGACATATTGCTGTGATAAACTGAGAAATTTCCTCGTGTAACAGGGTTTGTTGTGACATATCTCTTCTGAGGGATATGAAGTCAGTAACGCACATGGATGTCACCATGTACTGACTGCAGTCAGACTATGCTTCTGCAATTCTAAAGATGGGAAATGTGTGAGTAACACACTACATGTAAGACTGCAAACTCTGGCCAGTCTGCAAATAGCCCTATAGGTGAGAATTTCCTTAATCACATAACACTGTCTTGCCAGACTTTAAATCATGTAGAGCAGCCATATCCTCAGAAACCCTGTTAAACCAACATTGCTCCAAATGTAGAACAGCAATACTTACATTTTGTCCCCATGTCTGGAACATCCCCCTCCTGTTTGTTGGCCTGTCTTCACAGTGTATGTTGTAAGAGGTATTTCCAGCTACCCTCTGTGATGCTGTTTGTCAAACACCCACATGAAGTGCTTAGTTGTAGGAGTGTGTTTCCATGCAGTTGGCTATAGGATTGGTACCACAGCTGTTCCACATGCAGTTAGCAAGGTGGGGACTGCAGTTCGAGCCCAGTCCATCAGCTGATCATGAGTTTTACTTACAAAACTCAAGCTGCTGTCTATGCAAAACAGATGTACTTTTCCACATCCACCAGAGAGGGAGAGAGAGAGACAGATATAAAGTAAGAAAGGAAGGGAGTAAGAGCCAAGCGTATTTTTGTATGATCCGTGGGTGGAGAGTGGAATTTGGGTATTGTAATGGCTGCCTATATTGTTTACTAATCCATACTGTCACATAGTAATTGCACATGGCTGTACGCATTTATGGCTGAAGATTGTCTACAACAGCCTCTACATTGTTTCAAAACTGTAGACCTTGTAATGTGGACATTGGGACATATAGGTCCTCAGTATAATGATGTAGCAATACCCACACAGCAGTGGATCCTGTCATTACATAATCACCCACACAGGATACTGATGACACACATGCAAACACACACCAGTACTGAGTTTCCAACCTGTACCTATGTATCGATATTAGTGTTATGCAATTATTGCACATGCCACGGAGGTTACATGTTGGAAAGCTGTCCAAAGGTATCTTTGAAGGTGCGTAACATCAGCAGCAGTGCTAAAGGAGGGGTAAGCGAAGTGTAGTAAGCGTGAATGTCCAGAAAAGCAGGTGTCAACAAAGACACACACACACTCTATCAGAGAAACACTATCACATTTGGCGGGATCAGGATTAGAACTCCTACCTAACTAGTTTACTGCACTACAGTATTACGCAGTTATCGCAAGAGTCACAGAGCTTACATGGCTGAAACATGGCCAAAGGGGTATTTCAAGGTGACTGGCATCAGCAGGCTTGCTGAAGTAGGGCAGTGGGAGGTGTAGTGACTGTGAATGGCTTCAGAATCATTAATCTCCACACACACACACACACACACAGTTTTACAGGTGTCATGTACCTAACTAGTATGTTACACGCAGTTATCGCAAGCGCCATGGAGCTTATGGGGCTTTTACTTGGCCAGAGGGTTATTTCAAGGTGACTGACATCTACATGAGTGCTAACATGGGCAATGGGAAGTGCAGTGTGTGTGAATGGGTCATAAACTATTCCTCTGGAAACACACACACACACACACACACACACAAACAAAACACTCAGTGATGCACAACTTTAGATTTGACAGGACTGGGTATACAAATCCTAGATTAATACTGATTTGTACTATCATGTTACACAGTTATCACAAGCACCACAGACACTATAGAGCTGAGTGCTACCAAAAGCAAATGTCTATAGTGATTGACATCGCACATCATGTGATATTGGCTAATTGGATGTGTGATGGGTAGGACAGGCCTGATGATGGAAATCTCTCTGTCACTGTCTGTCTTTCGTTTCCCCACATCTCTGTGTGTGTATGTTTGACCTATTATATTGTGTTGCCTTGGATATGTGTGTGTATTCCTATCCATTGTACATGCAAAGCATGAATGGTGTGCAATATGGTGTGTGTGCACAGACAGTTGCGACTGACAGATATGTATAGTCCACTGTTGTTGTCAGACATGGGTTTCATTTCTCTTAAGTGTAGGAGCATTCCCAGTATGACCGTCTGTATTGAATGTGTGAATCCATTCCAGGTAGATTGTAGTTAGTCCAGGATTTTGTGTTCTACACTTACAGGTAGCAAACTCTTTCTGCAGAATTTCTGTAGATAGGTTGAAAATATGGAGTCACAATGGGCGAAAGATAGTGGGATGCTGTAATTATTGTGTCTGTGCTGCTTGTGTTACATGGTTGGTGTTAGCAGAGATATTCAGACATATGTGCCTTTTTACACTGTGATGTATTATGTCATCAACTACTGACAGATATACTTATTTGCTCACAGTTATTTCCTGGGAAATACAAGATGAATGAAGCTGTGTCCAGTACTGTGGTCTGCAGCCTACATATTCTTGCACACTCATGCCATTCTAGAGGGTTAGCTGCAGTCACTTGCTGGTGGGTCTGTGTAAATGGTCCAGCACCTTGGTACTGTGGTGGCTGAGGATCCCCTGCTTGTACATCTTTCAACGTAACAGAATGGCCATATCCTGCTGTGGCCATACCTCTCAGCTGTACAGATTCATCCAGGTTACTCGGAGGCAGGGCTCGTATATCTGGTCAGTTCCCCTTCACATTTTGGTTTACGAGCAGGTTTGTAGCCACCCATTACTGGGTTTGCAGGCAGGGGTAGTATCGGCACACATTAGAGTTTCGGACTTCACACACTCCATGGCATCCATGCTTCTGCACCCCCCCAATGTATTATTCTATCCTCTTCCTAACATTATGCGAACGATATCTGAGAAGCATCCCTATAGTTGTCCCTACATCCCAGCGGTATTTAGGGGTTGGTCCACAGTTCATGCAGTAGGACATGGTGGACATGCTACTGGGATTTGTCAACATGGCTTTGAATTTGTGTTTTGTGTTAATTGGGACCCTATGAGATGTAGGCCATTTGGTAGTGATGCAGGCCAACTGTAACAGGCCAGTGCATTCTGTCACTTGTAGAGTCCCAGGCTGCGAGCCACTGGATTCCCCTTGGGGCAACAGGGTAAGTGTGCATGGTGTTTATGGCAATAGTTCCTGTCCATATTAATCCATTGTTCTGGATGCTGGCAGGGTGCTGCTTACATTTAGAGACACATCTGCATGGGACACCTCCTCAGCATGGTTCATTCTGTGGGTATTCCCATACAGAAGTGGGGCTCATACTGTACTCATTCCCAACAGCATAGGCAGTCTCTCTTTACTTCATAACTGTGCCTTTTGTGGTCTGCCAGTGATTGGCCAGACTACATCAGTATTCCATACTACAGACAGCTAATTTGCTACTAACCTGTATGTACAATTCCAAAGGTGTGTGTGTAGTTGACAGTTAAATTTTATATACTTTTTCTAGGGTACTTCCACTTGTGTACTGTGTATGTCTAGGCCTACATTCATGGCATGTCCATCTTTCAGATGGTGACAGATATTGACATCTGAACAATGAGTATGGATGACTGCTGGATTGGGTCTTGCTGGGATAGGTTGTGGTTGGCACTGCAGTTGTCAGAACATGGCCCTGTCATCAACAGTACTGGCCATAGGCCACCAAGCCACAAACCTCCATGCCCACATGCGGACCACTTCCACACAATATAGAACACACAGGAACCTAACACACAGACCCCTGCATATTGTACACATGCAACCATCTATCCTGTAAATTGGGCAGCTCAGGCAATCTGTGCTCCACTGTTATAAAAACCCACACATGTTATGTAGTCCTATCTCGCCTACATTCTTACCCGTGGGTTCGGAGCCGAATATCGGCTCCGACTCGGACAAACTTTTCTAGCTCGAAGTCTTCTGTTGGCTGGGCTAAGCAGGTATCCCATGGTGCACTGCTCCATATCCCCAGATCTCGTTTGCCGCTCGTGTAGCTCGGACGTGATCTTGCTCTTGGCTGTGGCTAAGTACCTTTTTTCTTGTCTTGAGAAAATTTATTGCTATGAAAGAAAAAGCTATTTTCATAGCTATTGTCCTTAGTGTTGTTTAGCATTTTGGTAGTGTGCGTGTTTGTGGTATCCCGATAACTGTTCCCTCGGGCTTTGCCCATTTCAGTTAGAGGACCTAGTCCTTTTCTTCTGTCTGTCAAACCGTTTAAATTGGAGATTTGATTGTCGGTTCTCCAACCCTTGTAGTCATTAACCGTTTTAGTTGGAGGGTTTTGGCATAGTTGGTCTCAGTGTGTATCTCTAGAGTGTGTGTACATTTTCAACCTTGTCTGATTCCCGTGTTTTTGTGGTGTTGAGTGTCTGTGAGTTTTTCCTGTCAGATTTTCTCTTAGGTCGCGTTGTTGGGTTTTGTCTGGTGATTATGTCTAAAGACTCCAAAGAACACAAACCTTCGGGTTTCAAAAAGTGTTCAAAATGTGGATACAGAATGTCCATCACCGATGGGCATTCTATTTGTGTCTATTGCCTGGGAGCCATTCATCTGCAAGAGTCCTGCAGTTTTTGCCATGCATTCAGTCCCAGAGTACTCCAAGAGAGAAAGAATAAGCTGATCCTAAAGGGACTGTTGAAACCCTCTTTCGAAGAGGTCTTAGATTCTTCTCCCAGCGCTAAGTCTAAATCATCCAAGTCAAAAACGAGATCTCCAGCTCCATCAGTCTCATCGGAGCCTCCGGAGAAAGTCACTAAAATTGCATCAACCTCCTAGGCTCCACTGTCCTCGGGGCCGCAGGAAGGGTCAGTGGTGATGGAATCAGTGTCGGCTCCTGTTATATTGGAACCTCTTCGGAACCGATCGCCCAGTCTCAGACCAGTTTCTGCTGAGAGATCTCGATCTCCCTCCCTGTCCTCCAAATCCTCCAGAACCCTTTCGGATATAGATGTTGATAGGGTGGTCCAGAGGCTCCTCTTTGGCAAAATTGTTTTCGGCTCTGGCCCATTTGGCTCCGGAGCCCATCCCGACCCCCTGCTTCGACCATTCCTCCTCCGAGCGCATCTCTGTCTTCGGAGCCGGAGTGTTCCGCGCCATGTGATGTTGCTAGTTCGGTTCCGATGGCCCCTCCGGCTCCATCAGTGCCGACATCTGCTCCATCGGCTCTGTCCTCGGGGTTCGGGACTCGAGGGGGACATCTTAGGACATATTTTTGGTTCTGAGCCTCCCTCTCGGTGCCTCGGCTCGGGGAATTCCAACTCCCATCGTGGTCTCGGAGGCTGGCCAGTCCTCAGACTTGGGGGACCAGCTTTCGGGGCTGTGCGGACTGCGCTGGCCATATCGTCAACTACATCGGGCGGATCGGTCACTCTGTCCCCTACCACTCCGGTGAGAGCCTCTGATCATCACCTATCCAGGGACAGCAGAGTACCAAGGCCTAGTGATACCCCCACGAGTGGTCCCCAACTTTCTGAAGGCCCTTCAGAGTTCGTGGCTGTGTTGCCCCCTAGAAATTAGATGTGCAAGAGGAAGCACATAGACTCCCAGGATGAGTCCCTCAGTTCTGATACTGACCTCGAGGAATCAGAGGGGTCCCCCAAGTCATCCTCTGATGATGTTTCCTTCTCCGACATCCTGGAGATACTGAAGCAAAGAGGTGACTGGCCATCCAAAACCCCTTCCAAGGAGAAGTCGGTCTTCCTTAATGCCTTTGGTGCTCAGCCCTCCACCTCCTGGGTGTCCCCACCCTTCGATGAGCTCCTAGATTTAATTTGTTGAAGGATGTGGAGCCTGTACCCAGGCGCCCCAACAAGTTTCTTTCTTCTCCCCAGGGTAAGGAGTTCTTGTCCAAAGGAGTCCCTGTAGATGCCATGGTGGTAGCGGCGGCCACTCAGAAGGAAGTAGCAGAGACCTCTTCCTCCGTCCATCCTCCTAACAAGGAGTCTAGGACCATGGACCAGTATGGGAAGCATACCCTCTCATCAGCAACCTTTACCTTACGATCGCTGAACTTTCTGTCTCATTTCACTCGGCTCCAGAGAGATCTCCTCAGGGAGTTAGGAGATACTCTTGCGGGTAACGTCCCTGAGGCGGTGGCCCAGACGGTTAACACCCAGGTATCTACCCTCAACTCCATTGTCAACTCCTCCATGCGGCTCATTTCGTATGCAGCCGAGGGAGCGAGTAGGGCAGCAAGCTCAGGAGTCGCCCTTAGGAGCGCCTGTGTCACTTTGCGGAGGCCTTCAAGTCTTCCTTCACTGACACTCCCTTTGACGGTTCTTTTTTGTTCGGAACCAAAGTGAAAGACACCCTCACCAGGTGCGAGCAAGAGGGAAAGACCCTGTCTGCCGTAGGGGTCTGTTTTTTCCCTTCCTTCTAGGCCTTACCCCAAGGCCCAGTGGGGTGGGAAGATGTGGCAGAGGAGGGGGAGGTTATTCAGGGAGACGCCATCCTAGAGGCAGAGGGGGCCCCCGCAATTCGGGAGACCACGATTCCTTTCGCGGCTCTCCCTATTCTAGTTCCTGAGGGAGTGCCCGGCTGTGCTTATCCGGAGCCAGTCGGGGTCGAATTTCGTTATATCCGGAAGCCTGGAACAGCATCACCCTGGACCGATGGGTGTTACAAATAATTTCAGGAGGTTACCTCATTCCGTTCATATCAGACCCCCCCATCAATCAGAAATATCCCAGATGTTCCACCCCGTCAAAGGGATCAAGCAGCCTTAGAGGTTTCAAAGCTGGTAGGGAAAGGAGCCATCCAGAGTGTTCCTTCAGACCAGATCGGATTAGGGACACTTACTCAAGATTCTTTTTGGTGCCGAAAAGAACAGGGGACCTGAGACCCATATTAGATCTCAGCCAACTAAACAACTATGTACAGAAGTCCAGGTTCTGTATGGTCACACTACAATCAATTCTCCCATTGTTGGGAGAGGAGGTATGGATGTGCTCCATCGACCTCAAGGATGCTTACTACCATGTAAAGATGGACAGGGCATCCAGGAGTGACCTATGCTTCCGGCTGGGAGCCAGTCATTTCCAGTTTCGAGCACTGCCCTTTGGTCTCACCACAGCCCCCAGGGTGTTCACCAAATGTATGGCAGTGGTGACGGCTCACTTGAGACGTCGGGGATTCCAGGTGTTTCTGTATCTGGATGACTGGCTCTTTACCGCCCCCACGGGGCATCAGATAGTCCAAACAAGGGACGCTACCATCACTCTTTGTCAACAGTTGGGCATAACACTAAATTGGAAAAAACTTTCTTGTTGCCCTCGCAGCGTGTCACTATTATAGGGGCAGAGTTAGATACCATTCAAATGCGAGCATTTTTACCACAGGAGAGGATCAGAATCTTACAACAACAAATACCCATCCTGATGCCCCTGAGGAAAGTGAAGGCGAGATGGGTTCTCCAACTTCTGGGGACCATGGCAGCAACAATCATGTTGGTCCCTCTAGCAAGATTGCACATAAGACTTCTCCAATGGCTTCTCTTTGTTCAATGGTTTCTCCAAAAATTTCCACTTTCTCACCCTATTTTACTCATGGACAGATGCAAACAGGACCTCAGTTGGTGGCTTCGCACCAACAATTTGGACGGGGGAAGACCCTTCGTCCCACCCATTCCAATTGCCACAATGACCACGGATGCCTCCCAGATTGGGGGGGGGGGGGCATTATCTTGGCAGGACAGTCCAAGGCACGTGGCAAGATCACGAGATGCATCTGCATATCAACGTCCTAGAGATGAGAGCAGTGCTACTTGCGTTGCATGCACTTCAGAGTTTTCTACCTCTAGAGACGATTGCAATACACTCAGACAACATGTCGGTAGTGTGGTATCTAAACAAGCAAGGGGGAACCAGGTCTTACCCCCTGTGCAGAGAGGCCATGCGAGTGTGGCAGTGGGCAGAGATGAGAGCACTGCTACTTGCGTTGCAGGCACTTCAGAGTTTTCTACCTCTAGGGACGATTGCAATACACTCAGACAACATGTCGGTAGTGTAGTATCTAAACAAGCAAGGGGGAACCAGGTCTTACCCCCTGTGCAGAGAGGCCATGCGAGTGTGGCAGTGGGCAGTAACTTCCCAACGTTTTTTTGTGGCAACGCACATTCCGGGGAAGTCCAATGTGATTGCGGACAGGCTAAGCAGAGGTATTCTGATGCCTTACGAGTGGTCCCTGAATCGTCTAGTTGCAGACCGAATCTTCAGCAGATGGCGTCAGACTTGCTGCGACCTTTTTGCCAGCCCCCTCAATGCCAAATGCAGCAACTACTTCACGCTGATTCCCCCACAGGGGGAGTCAACCAGGGACGCTCTGGTCCACGATTGGCCCTCCGGTCTGCTTTATGCTTTCCCTCTGTTTCCCTTGCTGTTAAAGGTAATTCAGAAAGCGCAATCCTTGGGAAGCAGAATGATTCTGATTGCTCCACACTGGCCTCGTCAAGTCTGGTTCCCCTGTTCTTCAACCATACATTGTGGACACTCCTTGGATTCTGGACCCTCAACCAGATTTACTGACACACGTCGGGACAGTTCCACCCCTCTCTGATGACCCTGCGGTTGACAGCCTGGCTGCTCCACTTCCATCGTTAGTTAGGCTTCATAAATTTTCACCGGAAGTGGTTCACATTTTATCTTCCTCTCATTAGCCATCTACTAGGAAGATTTATTCCAGCAAATGGAAGAGGTTTTCTGTTTAGGCGCATACCCAAGGCATTGATCCGTACATAGCTCCAGTTGCTTCAGTCTTGGAGTTTTTGTCTATGCTCTTCCATCAGAGTTCCGCATCAGCTACCATCAAAGTTCAGTTGGCTGCGATCTCTAATTTTCATGTGGCTAATTAGCCTAGTCTTATGGCTCATAGACTCTGCAAGGCTTTCCTGAAGGGTACTCTGTTACTCCGTTCCCCGGTCTCCGAACCTATCATGCCCTGGGATCTCAATTTTGTTCTACATGCCCTTACTTCACCACCTTTCGAGCCTGCAGCTACCTGTGAATTGAAGTTCTTGACCTGGAAAACAGCCTTTATAAAAGCAATCACCTCAGCAAGGCGAGTTTCAGAAATTCAAGCCCTCTCTATTAAACTCCCATACTTAATCTTCCATAAGGACAGGGTTTCTCTTAGACCAAACCCTTCCTTTCTTCCTAAAGTGGCTTCCATGTCTAATCTTAATCAATCCATTGAGTTGCCTGTATTATTTCCGCAATTTTCAAACAAGGCAGAATTTAAATTCCATCAATTGGATTTACATAGACAGTTATGCTTCTATCTGAACCGAACAAAAGATATCCGAAAGTCAGATCAACTATTTGTCTCCTTTGCGGACAACAAAATTGGGTCCCCGGTTTCCAAGGTCAAAATATCGAGATGGATATCTAGTAGCATCTCTTTTGCCTACTAAGCGGGTGGAAAAGATCTGCCATTTCCGGTCAAGGCTCACTCTACTCGGGCTGTTTCTACATCTACAGCCTACCAGGCTAGGTTGTCAGTGGATGATATATGTGCTGCAGCTACTTGAGCTTCTCCTCACACATTTGTTTCTCATTACAAATTGGACGTGGTTTCTAGGGGCAGGTCGTCCTTTGGCTCCACAGTACTCAGGAGTATTTTCCTATGAGTCACCCAGGGTGTAGGTTCTAGGGACGCTGTCCCACGGGTAAGAATGTAGGCGAGATAAAACTACATAACATCAGGAAGTTATGTACTCACCATAACGTTCGATGTATGTAGTCCATCACGCCTCACATTCTTACTTACCCTCCCACCTTCCCCCTTCCTGGAGGATCTGGAGGTTAGGGTTTTTTATCTACAGTGTTACCTTTACTTCAGCTTATTCTTTTTATCTGGATGTTGTATATGCATGGGGTATGTATGTGTTTCGCAGGAAACTAGATCTGGGGATATGGAGCAGTGCACCATGGGATACCTGCTTAGCCCAGCCAATAGAAGACTTTGAGCTAGAAAAGGTTGGCCGAATCAGAGCCGATATTCGGCTCCGAACCCACAGGTATGAATGTGAGGCGAGATGGACTACATACATTGAACATTATGGTGAGTACATAACTTCCTGGTGCTTGTTACTGTATTTCTACATAGGATTGTTGGGGGGGGCACCTGACACTTGCTTTGACTGTACTGGTATTTCAGGTACTCTGTTGGCTTCCGATTTGTTTTGTATTCTGACCTATCATACAGACGAGAGGCATATCACTAGAGTACAGATCTTAGGTTTAATTGTCCTATATTTCAGTTTCAGGCTTCTTACCTTTTAGAACTAACATACAACTGCCAGACCTGTTGTAGTCTGTGTAGGTCTGGAGGGGGGAGCTGATGTTCTTCGTGTTTCACTGTTGCAGTCATCACATTTGGGTTATCCGCTTGCAGTAGCCCTCAGTCGGCCTGATTATCAAAGTCTTGGGTCCTGTGTCGGTTGCTGTCTCATCTTCCGTGATGTCAGGTAGTTAGGGGTATAAAGCATGCAGCCGATGCCATTACGTCAGTCTTTCTTGCCATGCGGTGCCCAAAGCAGAAGCAGTTCGCAAGTGGCGGTCGGCCGACTGCTGAAATGTTCGTTTTCTTGTTTCAGAACCGAAGTCTTCAACTAAAGCTAAATATGCCATTGGGGAAACTTTTTCTTGCTCTAAACCGATGTCAGTAAAAGTCAGTAATTGTATTTCTTGTGGAAAGCAAATACCTCGTTAAGATTTTCATTCGTACTCTATTCCTTGCCAAGGCCCTGACCACGACGTACCTCGCTGTCGGTTTTTTGCCTTTTTAAACCACAAACTATTCGTCGTCGGTACATTTTCGCTTCTAAATATTTTGGTACTTGGTTCAATTATCCAGATATGTCTTCGGTAAGCCACCCGACTACTGACATTCTGAAAAAACGCAAAGATAAAGATAGCGACAGGCCGCCTAGGTCCAAAGCTGCTGACGGCGCTTCTCCTAAGCTAGTCGCCAGTTCGCCGGTACTCAGTGAGGTGCTTTCGCAGCCCCTGATACCCGCTACTTCAGATTCGCAGGCCTCTACTTAGACCCAATTGGATTCTGGTATGCCGCGAGATGCTTCAACTGTGGAACCTGTGGATGTCTCTACCTTGAATGGGTCCGGAGCCGCTGTGCAGGCACCGGCTTCTGAGGGTGTATTTAGGCCTACTGACTTGCATATTAAACCAACGCCATCTTCTTCTTCTAGGCCTAAAACTGGAACCATGGCTAGGAAACCGACGCCCAGACCGCATGGTCAGATCTCTATGCCTAAAAAACAAATTATAAGAATGGCAGAAGACCTTATTACTTTAATCAGGGGAAGCCAGCCTTCCCCCTCTAACAGACCTAGGACTGAATTTGCTTATGATACTTCTGACCAGGATTCCGAAACTTCTGTCTCCTCTGATGACCAGGATTTACCCTTATCTACCTATGAGGATTCTGATGCAGAGGACTCTATTCCCTCTGCTTCTCTCCCAGAGGATTTTTCTTTTGGTGAAACCTTGCATACTCTTAGGGAACATTTTCACTGGGAAAGCCAGGATTACTCTGATTCTAAAAAGAGGCTTAGAGATTTCTTACTCCTGCCTCAACACAGGCCTTTAGCTATCCCTCCTGTGCTGGACATTGCTGACGATGCCTGTTCGCAATCTGGCTTGGCCCCTGAATCTTTACCTCCTGCTCCCAGAAAACCTGATCGATATTACAGGGTTCCCAATTCTCACAAGTTCTTTTTTAAAAATCCTACTGCGGATTCAGAGCATTTCACAGGGACCCAAGTGCATTAAGGCTACTACTGCGAAAAATCCTACCCCCTCTGATAGAGATTCCAGGGCCCTGGATATATGAGGTAAGAAGGTATACACCTCTGCAACCTTGGACATCAGGGCCTTAAATTGCCAGTTTCATATGTTAAAGTATCAGCAGCATATTACTGGATTGCTTAAACAGAAAATTATGTTGATTCCTGATTGTGCTGAAAATAAGGATTTACAGGATTTAATGCATTCTGCTGAACAGGTTGGAAAACATACTTTGCAATGTAGTTTTGTTTCACTAGAGGTATCTTGCAGGGCTGCTGTCAGTGGGTCTGTACTTAGAAGGCATGCTTGGCTTAAGGAGCAGTCTTTGCCAGATCATGTTAAAACTAAATTGCTGGATACTCCCTTAAATCAGGACCGCCTGTTTGGCGACAAAGCAGAAGGAGTTCTTAAAAAGATGGAGGAAACAGCTAAATCTATGCAAACTGTTAAAAGATTTCTGACAAGTGCAGCCTCCTAGATTTAGTAGGCATTGGCCCTCAAAAAATTGGTCCTTTCCTGCCTCTTCCAGGCCTTCTCAGTTCAACCCCAGAACCAGCAGAACACCCAGGCTTCAGTCCCAGGCTCCCACTTCCAAATCAGGGAGTAGTTAGACTCCCCCCTATGGTAGGCTGTCTCAATGACGTAATTTTAAAACTTCCAAGCACTTCTCAACTGACTGCTGCTTTAGGGGGGAAAGATTGCTCTGCAAGCAAAAAAATGGGAACTCATTACCTAGGACAAATGGGTTTTTAACAGAGTTTCCCAAGGATACAGATTTCACTTCCACACGTTACCAACCCCAAATGGTTGGCCAGATCTACCCCCAAATCAGTGGGCAGAGGCTCAAAAGCAAGTACTCTCTCTCTCTTAAGATTAAAGGCTATTCAGACTGTATCAGAAGAGGAAAAGGGACAAGGTTTCTACTCGACTTTTTCTGGTACCCAGAAAAAACAACTCATGGCGTCCTATCCTGGACCTGTCTATCCTAAACACCTTTTTGGTGATTCGAAAATTCAAGATGCTAACTCTTCAGCAGTTTCTTCCTATGATAGGCAAAGATGCCTGGTTGGCAACACTGCATTTAAATGAAGCTTACCTGCACATCCCAGTCCGGGAATCTTGCAGAAAATACCTACGCTTCAAAGCAGGCTGCATGTACTATCAGTTCACTGCACTGCCCTTTGGCTTAGCTACTGCGCCCAGGGTATTCACAAAGTGCTTAGCTCCAGTCATTGCATTTTGCAGGCAAAGAAATATTCAAATATACCCATGCCTGGACAATTGTGTATTCAGGCAGAAAGCCAGGACATACTTCTGAATCATCTGGCATTTGTATAAAAGGTGTTAACTTGTCTGGGGTACACCATAAATGAAAAGAAATCACATCTGGTACCCTGTCAACAAATTATATTCCTGGGAGCAAGCTTGAACACAACTTCCCAGATGGCTTTCCTCACGCCAGAGAAAAAATTCATTTGACAATTTACTTCAAACTAGTAGCCACTAAAACCCTGCTATCTGCAAGGCAAATACTGCAAGCCTCGGGGTTCATGGCCTCGTGCATTCTACTAATTCCATATGCAAGACTGCATATGAGGAAACTACAGTAGTATCTAAAAAGCCTATGGTGTCAACATTCTCAGGATCTAAAAGAAATGATTCCTATCATATATTGCCTACAGTTAGAATTCTTTTGGTGGGCAAAGGCCTGCCACCAAAAAAGGGACTACCATTCACTCTACCCCCTGCTGCCGAAACCCTAACAACAGACTTATCAGACTATGCATGGGGGCTCACCTGACAAGGGAAGTGCATTCAGGGAAAATGGAACCCAAGTCAAATGCACCTGCATATCTACCAAAAATAAATGTTAGCTGTACAGAATGCTCTGACAGCCTTCAAAGACCACATTCTTCCAGGGCAATTAATGGTAAAGACGGACAACACCACTGTTATGTGGTACGTAAACAAGCAGGTGGTACCCATTCTTACCCCCTTTGCAGACTAGCCATGGCTCTGTGGAACACAGCATTGAGCTACCAAGTGCATCTACAGGCTCAATTCCTGCCAGGAAAATGAAATACAATGGCAGACGAACTAAGCAGAAATTTCATGGACCCACACAAGTGGAAACTGGAACCAAAGATTTTCAACATGTTGATCAACAAATGGGCGATCCCAGATATAGACCTGTTTGCCTCCCCCCAGAACTACCAATTGGACAAATTCTGCACAAGGATTCCCTACAAACAAGCTTGGAAAGTTGATGCTCTGTCATTCATCTGGAAAAATCTATCAGTTTATACCTTTCCTCCTTTGCCTCTCCTCTCCAAAGTACTACTAAAGATCAAACAGGACAAACCAAAGATGATTCTGATTGCACCAGACTGGCCACGCCAGCACTGGTACCCCCTCTTGCGCAATGTGTCACAGCTGGCCCCTTGGCACCTACCTCAGATCCCTACCGTGCTGTCTCAGCAGGAGAGCCAGATTCTACACCCCCAGCTTCAAACCCTGAACCTGGCAGCCTGGCTAATTACTTTATTTTTTATTTTTTTTTTATTTAACTTTTGTTGACCCTGTTTTCAGCGGAGGCCCGGGGAGAAATGCTCCAGACGCATGTCTTTAGAATGTGGGAGGAAACCGGAGTACCTGGAGGAAACCCACGCAAATGCAGGGAGAACATGCAAACTCCGCACAGAAGGCACCCCGGCTGAGAATCGAACCAGAGAACCTCTTGCTGTGAGGCGACAGCATTAACTGCTGCATCACTGCGCCGCTACTTAATGTCTCCGTTACCATCCCTCAGTTAACAAGTGTTGGATGTCATTTTGGAGGCAAGGATGCCTAGTACTAGAAAATCATATGCTGAAAAATGGAAAAGATTCTGTGCCTGGCACCAAACTCAAGGGATGGCCACAGCAGTGCCCAATTTACCTCAGATTCTTCAATGCTTAACTGAGATGCTTCACAAGGGCCTTTCCTTTTCCTCCAAAATTCATGCCTCAGCCGTTTAAGCTCATAACAACACAGAACCACCCCTTTTTTCTCACCCACTGCTCAAGCAGTTCCTCAGCGGGGCAGAAACTTACGACCACCCAGGAGAGCCCCAACTCCAGCCTGGGACCTTAATGTTGTATTGGAAAACCTCACTCTTCCTCCTTTTGAGCCAGCTGCAACTGCAGAGTTAAAATTTCTTTCTTGGAAAACAACTTTACTTTTAGCAATCACTTCAGCAAGAAGGGTATCTGAATTACAGGCCCTTATGGCAGCCTTTCATCATCTTTCATGTGAACAGGGTGTTCCTCAGGACCAATCCCTCTTTCATGCCCAAGGTGGTATCCAGTGTGGCTCTTAATCAGTCCATTCATTTGCCAACCTTCTTTTCTAATCCACAGAACAAAGGGGAATGGATACTGCACTCCTTAGATGTGCACAGACAACTTAGATTTTACTTGGACAGGACTAAACCTCAAAGGAAATCTGAACAACTGCTGGTGGCATTTGCTGCAGGAGCAGAGGGGAAGGCTATTTCAAAGCAAACCATTTCTAAATGGATAGGCCATTGCATGCATTTCTGCTATAAGCACCATGGAAAACCTATCCCACAGGGGAATAGACCCCATTCAGCCAGGGCTGCATCTACCTTTACAGCCTTTCTCAGAGGTGTCCCTACCAGAGATATCTTAGAAGCTGCTACCTGGAGTTCTGTACATACTTTCACCAAGCATTACCATTTGCCAATTGTCTCTAAATCCAGAGCTGGCTTTGCCACTGCAGTCTTGCAGGGCCTTTTAGCTGGTCCTAATGCTATCCAAATTCCTCCTCCCATCCTTAGCTTTGGGAATCTACCCAAATGTGATGACTGCAACAGTAAAACACAAAGAATATAGTACAGTTGTGTACAATTACCATAAATGTAGATGTTTGAGTGTATTCACTGTTGCAGTCCTGGTTACCCTCCCTCCAGCCCCCTGACTTCTCTTGGCTATACCTCTATTCTCCTCTACTATACTTAAAAGCTTTTTGGAGTGTTTGCTTTTTTGTTGGAGGTATAACCTTGTATATTTATATTTAATTGCTTCCCATTAAGGGGGGCATCTGGGGGAAGAAAAACTGATGTAATGGCGTCATCTGCATGCTTTATACCCCTGACTACCTGACGTCACGGAAGATGAGACAGCAACTGACACAGGACACAGGACTTTGATAATCAGGCCGACTGAATGCTACTGCAAGCAGATAACCCAAATGTGATGACTGCACAGTGAATACACTGAACATCTACATTTATGGTAAGTGTACACAACTGTACTTTCTCCATTGCCATCATTTGGAGGCCTTAACACCGCCTTTTTTCATGATCATCTACACCTGTCCTGTTGGCTGACCCTGTTGTTGGGTATGTGAGCCTCACTGATATGCATGTGCGTGTCCTATGGACACACATTTGGGCCACCAGATGTACTGCAGTGGGATTTGTCACCTTGCCTTGTACTGCCTCTTTGTTGACACCAGTATTTGTTATGGATTTCATGCTGCAGATATAAGTGTCCAATGTCTGCTGCCATCCCATTCAGCCACCCAATTCCCTTACATGCTCACATCCATACCACAGATACAACTAGCAGAACATACTACTCCATTCAGCAATTGAAAGAAAGAGTGGCTTGCATTGTGGCTGTGCCAGTATTGAGGATGGAGCTGGAGGGATGACTATGTTGGATGCACATAGTACACTCCCTCTACATGGTAAAGCACAGGTAGTGTCATGCTTGGCATCCCTTTTACTGTATATGCGAGTCAGAGAGAGGTGTCATTCCCTGGGTCCCTACCATGTCAGTGTATGTGCTATGTGTTTCCTCTTTGTCAAAGCCTGGGCATGCTTCTTTCTGCCTACATGGGCAGGCTCAGGTTGTTCCTCCTCCGAGTCACTCTGTGCCTCTACTGGCCTTGGCTATGGTAGGGGGCTGTGCGGCCCTGCACCATGCTGCTCCTGCTGCAGCTGTTTCCACAGAATCATATTAGGTAGCATGGCACATGCAATGAAAATTTGTGTACACGTAGCTGGAGAGTACTGCAAGGCTGCACCAGACATGTCCAGACACCGGAACTGTGATTTTAGCACCCCAAAGCACATGCTCTATTATGATTCTGGTTTGTGCGTTTGCCTCATTATGGAGTTCTTGTTCGGGTGTGTTTGCATTTGTGATGGGTGTCGTCAGCCACTGCTCCAATGCATAACCCGCATCCCCCACTAGGTGGCCATATGGGATGTCTCCACTGGCAAATCTTTGGTACAGCTGTGTCATATGCCAGATGTGGTAGTTATGATAGCTTCCAGGGCTGCCAGTACACACATTCAAGATAATGCCCTGGGCATTGCACACGACCTGTTAGTTGATGGAGGGGAAGTCCTTTCTGTTTATGTAGACCCTACCCCGCTCACCAGGTGGTGCTTTGATGTGTATGTGTGTGCAGTCTATAGCATCCATTACCTCAGGATATTCTGGTATTTGGTGGAAGAAAAGCATATTGCTGGTTCAGCGCCTCACGGGTGTTCAGGAAATATATGTGCTCACCGGCATGTGCTGATATGGCATCCAGCAACTGGTGGGGTACCCTGGATGCTGATGCCTGTGAGATCCCCATGATATCCCCAGTTGTCCTTTAGAAGGTACCTGTGGCTAGTATTCTTAACCCTACACATACCTTGGTATCCACTAGGATGAGTTCCCCTTTGTTGGTTCTGTGTGTGAGCCGTGGGCGGCACAGCTCAACAATTTTCTGTAGGATGTCCCTGTCCACCCTATAGCGCTCCACTGTCTCCAGCTCATGTAGCCCTTGGTAGGTTACCCTGGGTCTGTACACTCTTCTCCGTCTCTTCACTGTGTGTTGGTCATCAGCATTCTCATCCTCACCATCCTCAGCCTCTTTCACATAGTGATGTATGAGAGCGACAGCAGCCCCTGTCATTTTGTTAGTTTTGTCAGGTAAAATTTCCCCGTCTGTGTACACCGGTGGTGTAAAATTTGTGTGAAAAAACGTAATGAAAGGTGTTTGCATAGTTTATAGTAGTGTGTTGGGCTTCTGCCTTGTAATTTGCTGATTCTGATACATTTTCACCTGCCAGCTGTTCTAGTTGTCTTTTTTTTGCCTTCCAACTGCTGTTTTCACTTCCCATTGCCTTCCTGTCCTTAGTCATTACACGCATACCCAGTGCTCAGATGTGAACAGAACTGCTATTTCTTGTGGGGTTTTTTTTTTTGTTGTTTGTTTAAAACCCGTTTCAGCATTGTAAACACTGTTAGGCATCCTCAGACACCCCCTCCACCTTCCTCAGCTGTGCTTAGCTAAGGGCAAACATGGGCCACAGAGCTCCAATAAGCTTACAGCATGCATGACACTCCCCATTATGAGGTCATCTACCTATGCTTATACCATGGTTTTGCTGCACCTACACTTTTGGGTGCAAACACTAAGGGGAAATCTGTGATTCAGTATCAATCCCCTCATTTTCATAATATTGACTGCTAGTGCATGGTTACAAAACTGACACTCAGTCTTCCCCTTAGCAACCACTATTCCATGGTATTGTTGTCTTATGCATGTCATTGTCTATTATGGCAGAATGCTGATTTGGGTTTAAAAGCTTATTTTTTCCTTATTTTCAGGCCGATCCCGTTTGCGGACCCCTGCCCTACGCTTAAATGGCCAAAATCGGCCCCCAAAAAA
This sequence comes from Protopterus annectens, assembly GCF_019279795.1. Classification (NCBI taxonomy): domain Eukaryota; kingdom Metazoa; phylum Chordata; order Ceratodontiformes; family Protopteridae; genus Protopterus; species Protopterus annectens. The sequence goes on along the minus strand of NC_056725.1, from coordinate 96,724,374 downwards.
TAAAAGTTATTTTTTATAATTTTGCAACTATTTCCCATGCCAATGGGTATATATTTGGCCATTGGCATGCCTACTACACTGAATACATGCTTTCTCTGAAGCTGTCAGGCGTCCATTTTGTAATTTGCAGTAATGTATTTGGTTAGTAACCAAATATGTTTGTGCAGGTCACACTATTCATGCTCAGATGCCTACCTGCTTCCTGGATCGCTAATTCACCTCATTTGCATAGTTTTCACCAGCAAATGTGGTAAATAACATACAGGAGCTGTATCCGTGCAGGAATAGTGTAGGAGCGCTCGTGCACATCCTGGGAGCTTGTTCCTGGATCGCTCGCCTGCCATATTGCATGCAGCAGCTCCTGTGCTCTTCCTGCACACCGTGCAGAGCTTGCTGATTCCCGGGGATAGTCTTCCATCAAGCATTTGTGGTAATGGTAGTGGCAGGAGATTGGAACACTAGAGGAAATAAGGCATCTTTGGATGAACCAATATATTATAGAATACTGTCTAAGGCAGATACTTAGAAAAGTATATGCATTTATGTGGGCATATAGATGTAATGAAAATAAGATAGAATGAAGTGGAGTTTACACATTTTCAGCAAAATATGGTTCTTGAGCAAGATTAGACGGATGTTACATATTAAAAGAATATTGTATCATGGACTGAACCACGAAAGCAGATTTGGCGATAAGTATCAGACCTGCACCTAAACAAATTAAGTTTTGTATGCAAGTAAGTTTGTTTTGATAAATATCGGCATTTCCAGTATTCCTGCTGTAAAGGAAGGTGTTTAATGATTAAGTGGATCAAGCTTAAAGGAAATGTTATTAAATTTGAAACTAAGCAGGAAAGGGCTTGCAAAGTATTCTGAGAATTGTAAACTGAAGATTACAGATAATAATAATAATAATAATAATAATAATAATAATAATAGTTACAGTAGGAATGCAGTGGACTTCAAAAAGTAAGGGATTTACTAAAACAAAAAATAAGTGGAACATAACATGTTGAAGAGCGGATGAAAGAAGCTACGATGGCTGTGAAAAAGTACTTAGAAAATATGAACACAGAGTAGTGGTTTTAAAACATGCATTTTTGGCAGTAACTGTTGAGCTACCAAAGTCTCGGCTCAGTGTTTGAGGAAAACAAAAGTTTGAAAAGATGATAACTAAAGTTAGGCATTATGACAATGGTGAGGTTGAAGTGGACCCAGGGAAATTATAAATGTAATGGTAAAATTACTGCAGTAGCTTATGTAGACAGGATGTGGACGTTGAGAGCAATATATATGAAATGGTAACATTTAGACAGTTACAACTTCCTCAGTTAACAAAGTAAAACAATGAGAAACTAGAATGTAGGGGAAATCCATGGTAGCTATGGAGTTTGAATAGAAGTGTGAAAAAAAAAAAGGAACAGGAGATAATAAAAGTCTGTCTAGCATTTTTTAACAATGTATTTCTGAGTGGGGAGGTGTCTTTTACTTTGAAAGAAGCAGTCATGGTAGTTATACCAAAGGAGTTGAAAGATCCTTCTGATCTGTGGTCATAAAGACAGATTTCAATTCTGAATCAAGACTACAAAATATTATTATGATTTTGGCAAAACGAATGTCAGAGGTATTGCCTGGAATAATAGGACTGGATTCGTGTGGTTTTATGTAAGGTTGGGAAACATTTGGCAATGTTAATAGAGCTCTTATGATTAAAAAGAGTGCATTGGACGATAATAACATATTAATATTAGTAGGTTATATGCCAAAAAGTGTTTTGCAGAATGAGTTTTGGAATTCATGAAGTGATCTTTTGAGACATTTGAGTTTTCAAAAAAATGGGCAACATTAATATTAAATATATACACAGGAACTCAAGCTAGGGTAAAGTGTGGTGGTGAGCTGTTTAAAGCATATAGCCTTAGAAGACAAACTAGGCAGGGGTACCCGCTTTTCTCCATTACTCTTTGATGTATACTTAGAGCCAGTAGCCATGGACATAAAGCAATTAAACATAATTGGATATATATATATATATATATATATATATATATATATATATATATATATATATGAAGAAGTAATAATGAGAAAGTTGGACTTTCTGTAGATGACATAATATATGTTACCATTCTGGAACATGAAATGAAATTTATTTTAGATCAACTTAAAATTGTATTGGTTTTGCAGTTTATAATGTAAATGAAGTAGGAACAGAGGCTACAGTAATGAATCATGCCCCAACCCATGGCTTGATACGGATCTTCCCATTTTTGTGGGGTCATAACAAAATGAGCTGCTTGTGAATTTGGTTGAAATGGGATGTGGTGCAGTCAGCTAAAGAAATATGGGAAGAAACTGCTCAGAATATTATAAGTAAGATAAGACTATAGAAGTTGTTATTTATGGACAAAGACAGTAAGATACAAGCGATTAAGAAGTTTTTGGTCCCACTAGTTCTGTATTTTGGGACCGCTAGTTCTGTATTTTGATCAGGTCTATATATATATATATATATATATATATATCACCCACCCAAGATCAGATATGAAAGGATATGAAAAAGAAAATTAAAAAAGAGTTTATTTGGGATAACAAAAGAGTGCATTCGGGAAAAACTAGTACAGACCAAGGAATGTGATTTTTTTTTGACTTAGTGAATTGGATGTGTACCATAAGGCTGTTCAAATTAGATTAATATGTTTGATTCGGGATATAAAATATATGCCCGTATGGAAGCATGAGAGGCGGAGCACCAAGTGAGTTACTGACAGGATCATGGATGGGCATTTGGGCTGATCTGGGGAAGAAAAATATCCATCCATCTTTAGCTCCCTTTTTCCCATTTATGCACATGGGCTTGGCATGTCATATCGACAGTGACCATCATCTATAGCCAATTTTCACACCACTGGGTGGCTAGTCCTGCCACAGTTATCTTTCCATAAAACACACACGTGTATACACACACACACACACACACACACACACACACACACACACACACACACACACACACACACACACACACCTATGGCTAACTAAGAGTGTTCAGTCCACCTGGAAGGAAACTTGAATGCCCAGACAAAACGATGTGACCCCCAGGGAGGACATGCAGAATCCTCACAGAAGGCACCCCAGCCGAGAATCAAACCAGATAACTTTTTGCTGTGATGCATCATATCCTGAATCAAATAAAGTAATCTAAGTTACGTAACCTTATGGTATGCATCCAAATCTGGAAGTCAGAAAAAATCACGGTGCTTGGTCAGTACTAATTTTTTCCCCACTGCACCACTGTGCTGCCGTAGGAAAGGAAAGTATAGATCATTAAATACAGCCTTGTATACATAAAACTGTTAAGTAAATCTTTGTTAATGGGAGATAAATATTGAAAAATAGAGTAATGCTAATAGGTTATACTATATATAGTAGCAGGAAAGACACAGAGGAAAATGTACTGAGCATTTGGAGAAGAAAGAGCAAAGAACCAAGATTTTGGGAAGAGATGATAAAAGGTAATGGGTTAATAAAATGGGATGAAGCTAGACAAATTTTTGGGTTATTGAGCTCTGATCAAATTGCACATACAGGTTAATGTTACAGTTGAAGGAGGACATGTTTAGGGTGGATAATAATTTTATTAAGCCACAAATAGCAGATTTTGTGATGGAAGCCAGAAGGAAAAATGACAGACTGCAAAAGGGTAAGACTAGGGCATATAAGGCAATATTAAATGTGTGACGACAGTGTGGTATAAAGGTAAAGCCTGCATGGAGTGATTTATTAAATATAATTATACTGCAGATAATCAATGCAGGGGAAATATGTATTACTACTAGATGTGCAAGAATTTTTGCTTGTAATTGTTTGCACAAATAATTCTTTACCCCTATAATATCCTTTAGACAAGAGGCATATGTTGGGATGGTTTATTATAAGGTTCTTGGAGCACATATTTTAGGAAAGTACAGAGTTGTTTCAGTCCAAAAATGCTTGAATAATATGCTAAGTCGTGTAATTGGAAGATAATTTAATATGAGTATATCAGTAGAGATGTTTTTGTTGAGTTGGTGTAAAATAGCATGCACTGAAGTGCTGAAAGTCTTGCTGTTTTTAGTACTGATAGTTGCTGAGAGTGCTACTACTAGAAAAAGGAAAACCAAAGATAAACCATTAATAAAAGAAGTGAAAAAGATAGTTAATGTACAGATCTGAGGGCTATTACAGAGCTCAGCTCTTCACTAAACAAAAGTCTGTATGAGATTATGTAATGCATATTTAGCTTGAAATGGTCCATTACAGCGTGGTCACATTTACATGTCAATACTCTCATCATAGTACACATACACACACACACACGCACACACACACACACACACACACACACACACACCTACAGCAGTTTGTTTTGGAGACCTGCCAGTTCACTTATTTATTGTTTCTGGGGTACGGGAGGAATTCTTGCACCAATATGAAAACCCCTACTAACACAGGGGGAACATGCAGATTGTGCACAGTAGACATCCCAGCAAGAAAGTCAACCAGAGAACCAAGTATTGTGAGGCAGCAGTGCAAATACTGCTTCACTCTACTGCCCTGCATTAGCTTTCACTGTAGTAAGATCAGTAATGGTGCTGCACGCATTATGTTATTCTGGAATTACTCTGAATGTGGTCACTTCTGCAACTCTTCCTTACAGATGTACCTGTAATATTACAAGCGTTTATTTAGAGTTTGGTTAGTTAGTTATTGTAAACTATGATGAGTTAATTGTGAAGTGGAAACAAAGGGTGTGATTTGAGCTTTTTTTCTCTCCTAAGATCAGACATCTACAGCTCAGAAGTGCTGCCGATCCTTGTACATGGATACCAGTGCTGATGCAGACATGAAGCTGGAATTTGCAGTTACCAGTGCAATTACTTCAGATGCAGTAGAAGATTGCTTATCTGCTATGGAAAATGATGCACCTCTTTCTAGCTCTTTGGATTCAGGATTTGAGTCTAATGCACTCCCAACCCTAACACTAATGGAAATGGCAGAGTCTGAAGAAAATTTCAAAATGGCAGGTGGGTTGTTTTTTTAACACCTTTATTGAATTATCTCTTATGACATAGGCAAATTTACATTTATACAAAAGTAGTTAAACTGCATTAAAAAATTAACATTAACAAACATCATACTTCACATATGTTGCTATATGTCATATAACCTAAGCAACGTTACATAAAGTATTCAATTCCTGCCACTTTTTTTTTTTTGTTAACAAGAAACATCTTTACTAAACCATCACTTATGACATGCGCAATCATACATGTATATAAATGAAAACAAACCACAAAGACACAATCCTTGTTGCAAGCATTTTACATCAAAAACCACACTGACACACTCCCAGTTGCAAACATTATACATCATTTATAATCTACCCAATCATTTTCAGTCAAACATTGCATAGCTCATTTAAGTCCTGCCCTCCTTTAAACTTCATTCCTCCCCTGTATGCATTGTTCCCACAGTTCCCATTTTTTCCTGTGTAGTCTGCTCCTACCCTTTTCTAAAGTTCTCAATTCCAGTTGTTTTATCTCTGTTACTATATTCACTACTTCTAATAAAGTTGGCTTAGATTTATTTCCACTTTCTAGTATTTGCTTTTTTGGCAGCCACCGTTATTAGACACAGCAAGGCCTTACCATGTCTAGTCAATTACGATTCGGTATCATAGCTCAGAAAAATCATTTCCCTCGTCACACGAGTCTGCCCACACAGCATTTGCAACAGTGCATCCCACAGGGAATCTTTAAAGTCCCCCAACCCACCGCACTCCCAGAAAATATGTTCCTAAGTACTTCTTTTTTTCCCTTTCACACCTCCAACATTTTCTGTCTACCTGAGGAACAATTCTCTGGAGTCTTCTTGGGGTATAAAAATGTCTATGTAAACATTTCCAAGCAAAAATCCTACATTTTCTAGATGTTGTTGCATATTTGGGAGACATGCATATATCCTCCCATTGCTTCTTTGTGAATTGTTTATCCAGTCTCTCTTCCCAGTTTTTTTTTACCTCCTCTAATTGATTCATATAGTTATCATACATTTCTTTTTATGCTGTACTAATTATACCTTTTCTAATCACAGATTCTGTTGTAGATTCCACTAAAAACTCTGTCAGTGCTGGTCTTTCATTTAGGACCCCCCCCCCCCATTTCTTTCTCTCTATACTCTGATATCAATTGTTGATAGAGAAGGCAATCTCTACCCTGCAATCCAAATAACTTCTTGGCCTGTTCCCATTCTATTATTACCTTTCCTTCTGTAGTTATTTGTTCCCTGTGCCTTGGTTCCTTTGACAGTTTTCTCCAATAAATTCCAGCCCCCTCTTGCATATTGACTAACTATATCACTAATTGCAGTCATCTGTATCAGTAGAATCTCATTTCTCCATTCACATGTTGGCTTAGTTCTTAGAACACTTTCTCATACTTTATGGATGTAATATTCTGTATGATTATTGTTATTCTCCTTAAAGGCCTACATCCAAAATCCCAGTCTCTGTTTCTTGTGCTTCCACCCTTATGTCAGCATCATTCCTTTCCACATGGAATTTTAGTTATATGCTTGTGCTATGTATAGGAGCTTAACTGTGTAGCTCAGAAATACCCCATTCAAACTGGGTAATTCCAGTCCAGCCTGCTGTACTGGAAGAATTAGCTTATTCCACTTGACTCTTGCCATCTTCTCCTCCCAGGTAAAGTCCTTCAGCTGTTTATTAATTGCTATCCACAACTTCTCCTCTGGTTGGTAAAAATATGCCTGACCTGTGTCTAAAACATTTTGTATGCTTGTTTCTTACTGTCCATATCCATATAACACAGCTTCCATTTTCTCAGTTTTTGTATTATCTTTTATTTAGTCTCTTCCCACATATCCTTAGCTGGCACATCGGAACCATGTTTAATCCATACTCCTAAATACTTCATTGTATCATATCCCCATAAATACAGATATTGCTGAACCAATTCATGTTTGCTATGTACCTAACCAGGCATATCCAACAACTGGAACGTGCAAAGAGGTTCCTCATTAAAGAATACAGAGCATAAGTAATATGTCCTATGCAGACCGCCTCAAGGCCCTGTCCCTGTATTCCGTCTCCTGCAGGCTTTTGAGGGGAGATCTATGCCTGGCATACAGGCCATTGTCAGACCCCACTCTGATGAACCTCCTGCATATCCACAAAACCAGCAGTACCAGAATTACCTGTTCTAAAGACTTAAACCTTGCCTGTGATACAAATAGGACCTGCTGGAGAGATGGGTATGTATCCCAGAGACTACCCCGTCTATGGAACAGGCTCCCCATCCATGTGAAGCAGAGCTCCTCCTTAATCCAATTCAAGTGCAACTTGGACAGTTGGATGGGAAACCAGAAACTCATCTCTGGTTTGCCACCTACTGTATGTCTATAAACCAAAAAGAGCACTAGGATAGCTGTTTTCACTGATACAAAGTTTATTATAGTACAAACTACATTACCAGCAACAACACTACGTGTGTAAGCTGGCCTGTAAGTTTCAAAATCGCGTTTTCACTGCTGTCCCTGATTGGAACAGCTTCATTGGAAGCAATAAGCCCTTTCATCCTGCAAACAAAACCACAAAATCAACGAAAGGAGGAAAAAGTGCTCAAAAGTTCACCAATAAACTAAAAAGGGCACTACGATAGCCGTTTCTACCGATACAAAGTTTATTGTAGTACAAACCACTTTACCAGCAACAACACCACATGTGTAAGCTGGCCTATATGTTTCGAAATCACGTTATCATGGCTGTCCCCAATTGGAATAGCTTCAGTGGAAGCAGTAAGCCCTTTCATCCTCTAAACCAAACCACAAAATCAATGAAAGGAGGAAAAAGTGCTCAAATGTTCACCAACAAACCATAAAAAGAGCACTAGGATAGCCATTTTCACTGATACAAAGTTTATTATAATACAAACCACATTACCAGCAATAACACCACATGTGTAAGCTGGCCTATAAGCTTCAAAATCACGTTTTCACCGCTGTCCCTTATTGGAACAGCTTCAGTGGAAGCAGTAAGCCCTTCCATCCTCCAAACCAAACCAGAAAATCAAGGAAATGAGGAAAAAGTGCTCAAATGTTCAACAATAAACCGAAAAGAGCACTAGGATAGACGTTTCCACTGATACAAAGTTTATTGTAGTATAAACCACATTACCAGCAAAACCACCACATGTGTAAGCTGGCCTATAAGTTTCGAAATCACGTTTTCACCCCTGTCCCCAATTGGAACAGCCTCAGTGGAAGCAATAAGCCCTTCCATCCTCCAAACCAAACCACAAACTTATAGGCCAGTTTACATATGTGGTGTTGTTGCTGGTAGGATGGTTTGTAGTACAATAAACTTTGTATCAGTGGAGATGTCTATCCTAGTGCTCTTTTGGTTTATTGGTTAACTTCTGAGCACTTTTTCCTCCTTTCGTTGATTTTGTGGTTTGGTTTGGAGGACAATTGCTTCAGATTGTAAAAAAAAAACTACCAGTGAACGGAACATACTAGACATTGTTTGTGTTCCTAACAAAATAGTGTTACTTCAAGTGAGTTTTTGCCTTAGTTGATGTACAGTGATCATGGGGTTATAAAGGTTAATTTGTTGCTAGATAATTCTGCTAAACTGAAATCTAAATCAATGCACAGAAGATTAATTACAGATTATATGGAAGCAAAACAGTCACTGTGTAAAACTAACAGGAGTGATATGTTTGGTGGAAAAACTACAGACGGAAATTGAAAGTTTTGAAACAGAAATTGATCGGCAAAAAATGCATACGACATTGGGGGGGGTGCATTTCCATAAGAACAAGGTACTTGATTAAGGTGAGTGACAAAAAATTTAAGAAATGTAAGAAAGGTTGAACTGCAACTTTGAAAACTGAAATAAACAAGCTGGAGATACAAATTAAGCATAGCGTGAGACAATGATCGAGAAAAATTTGAAGAAAATTTATGTAAAGATATTGAGCATAATAGGAAACCTTTTTATAGATACATAATATGTGGAAGATGTAAAGACATACAAATCGATAAACTGAGTAGATTCTGAAATTTTTTCTCAGAAACAAGAGATTATTATTATTATTATTATTATTACAAAATCTTATGCAAAACAGTTGTCAAAATCACTTCCAGGTAGTCTCGGGTATTGGAATCAAATTAGATTATACTGAAAAAGAACTCTGCAAACTGGATCCAGACAAACACAGGGAGGAGACAGAATCAGAAGTAATGACCTGAGAACATTTCAGCAAGAACTTACAGTACCATTCTGTCTATTGTTTACTAGGTCATATAAATATGGGGGGATTCCTCAAGATTGGAGACGTGCTGTCTTTAAGGGAAAGGGGAGTACAAAACCCAGAGACATACAGATCCTTAAATCAACTTTCATGTTGTGTAAAAATAATGTAGAAGGTTATATTGGTTATGTTATTGTCAGAATTGGATAGGTTGGGACTTGAAGCCATATATCAGCATACATAATAGATCTAGTACCAGCTGTAACATGATGTTCCATAAAAATGTAATAGCTATGAATGAAAAATTTTCCTGTGATGTAATTTATGTAGCTTCAACTTCAGCATTTGACAGGGACACACCCAAAACACTGATTAATAAATTAGAACAACTAGGTATCGACATACTCTTAATAAAATGGACAGCTGCTTGGCTTACATATAGGACATGGCAAGTGTCATACAGCAATTGGAAAGGTAAAAGTCTTGGTTACAGTCAGGGCTCTGTGCTAGTCCCTTAATTGTTGAGATTGTATTTTGCAGACCTAACTTTTTCATCTGAGGTGGTATACAGTCTATATGCAGATGACTTGAAATTGGGTAAACTGATTGTATGTTACAGATAAGGCATGTCGGCAAAATAACTTGATTAAATTGACCATTAGTGAACTGGAGAATAATATGCTGATAAATACATCAAAAACTAAACATATGAGATTTGGGAGACGTAAATTTATTTTTTAATGTATTTTTTATTTCAAATTTGTTTACCGGGAAAGTCGGACTTGGAACAAACCAATTTTCAGTGGAGGCTTGGGGAGAAACACTCCAGACGCATGCTTTGTAACATGGGAGAAAACCAGAGTACCCGGAGGAAACTCACATAAATGCAGGGAGGACATGCAGACTCCGCACAGAAGGCACCCCAGCCAAGAATCAAACCGGAGAACCTCTTACTGTGAGGCGACAACACAAACCATTGCTCCATCCAAATTGAAAGGTGAATATTTTATACAGCACACACTGACTGAAAACTGTAGATTCATTTAAGGACCTGGGTATATGGGTAGATCCAGCTTTGGGTTTTTCTAATCATATCAACCAATTTGTTAATGATAGTTATAAAACTATAGGTTGTATAAAAAGATATGTGAAGTTCAGTCTCGCTGTTCATTCTTTACTGATGGGTTCAGAGCCAGTCACTCAGCTCCGATATGGCCAATTGCAAAGCTTGAGGTCTTCAAATAGCTCAAGGCCAAGTCCCTATCCCATGATGCACTTGTGAATTACCTCAGATCTAGTTTGTCGCTGCAACAGATCGGAGGTTCTAAATTAGCTCGAGTCAGATAAGACTTTTTTTTTTTTCATTAAAAATTCTATAAAGGTTTTTGATAGTATAGTTAGTTAGCTAGGTTTGTCTATAAAGCTCTTATAGCTTTTAGTGTGCTATTCCCTTTTCTTTTACTATTTTTCAGGTATTTCTAGTTGGCCTCTTTTTGTCCTAGTTAGTTAGAGTTCTTATAGGTTTGGTATGTCTAGCTTTCAAGTTTTTTATGTAAGGCTTAGTTCAGTAAACCTGTGTTTCTATAGATAAGCTTATTGCCTTTCCTTTTCTCAGCTTGCTGTGCTATTTGTGACCTTTTGTCACATTTCTTAGATGGTGGTGTGGTTTGTCTAGCCTTTTTGTATTTATAAGGCTTAGTCTTTGTTACTGTCTAAATTATAGTGTACTCTACTTATTTAGATAACATTGTTATTCTCAGCAGCTATCTTGTTGGCATAGTCTGCTTTGTGTGACTTCACATAGTGTGTGTGTGTGTGTGTGTGTGTGTGTGTGTGTGTGTGTGTGTGTGTGTGTGTGTGTGTGCCTGTTTTTATTAAGGCTTACCTGCTATCCGTTGTATTTGGAGAAAATTTACTATTATTTTTTTGTGTGGCAGTAAATATCTCAAACTTTATTATGGCGGATCAAGACAAACATCCCAAATCTTGGTTCAAAAAGTGCCCTAAGTGTGGCCAGAAAATGTCAGTTACAGACAGTCACGTCAACTGTGTTTATTGTCTAGGGGCTCTACATTTGCAAGACAGTTGTGCCATTTGTCATTCCTTCTCCTCTAGGGTCCTGCGGGAAAGGAAGAGGAAACTAATCAATAGAGGCTTGTTGAAGCCTTCCTTTCAGGAAGCTTTGAGTGACCAGGATGGTTCCAGTCGGTCTTCAAAGTCTTCCAAGACTTCGGACTCAAACAAATCGAAGAAGTCATCGACTTCAGCTCCACTGCCTTCAGAGCTGACAGTCTGTTCCTTTCGGAGCTGGTCCCCTGTCTTAGAACCGTTCTCCGAAGCTTTGAAGAGTTCTATTCTCCAGTCGGTACCACCTTCGGTAAAATTGTCTCGATCATCTATCAGCCTGTCGGATCTGGACTTGGATCATGTGGTACAGAAGCTGTTGGCACCGGCATTAGCCAAAATGTTGTCGGCTTCGACCCAAATGGCTTCGGAGCCAAAGACCATTGCACCGACTATTACTATTCCTCCTCCGAGCCATGCTGGTCCTTCGGAGCCAGGGGAGGCAGACCTGATGTTAGTGGAACCCTCGGAGCCGATGCCTGCTCCATTGTCTTCGGCTTTGTGTACTGTGATGTCCTCGGTGCCAATCGAGGACTCTAGGAGCCGACACACTCTGGTCGGGTCCGGGGAGGACAGTCGAACCGACTTGTCGGTTCCGACTTTGCTTCTCGGGGCCTCGGCTCAGATGAGCTCAGCTCCTACCTCTGGCACGGAGCCTATTGTCCCAGTGCCGGGGGTGTTGATGGTTTCCTCGGATCTGTCAGCTCCCTCACATTGGAACAGAGGTGGTTTCGATGCCATGAGGATAGTCATGTCTCCCATGACATCCTCGACCTCGGGTCTGCCCTCCTCCTCCCCAAAAGTGCCTGTGTCTGCTTCTGCATCACACGTCCTGACCAAGCGTAGAGACCTATTGCCTCAGGAAGCTCTAATGGGTGGCCTTTGCTCTTCCGAGACCTCACCAGAGGCCCCCACTGATGAGGCTCCCAGGAAGAGATTGTGCAAGAGGAAGCACCTAGACTCCCCGCAAGTCTCTTACATCGGATACTGACTTAGATGAGTCAGAAGGGTGCCCACGGTCCCCCTCTGAGGATATCTCATTCGCTGAGATACTTGAGATCCTTAGGCAGAGGGGTGATTGGCAGTCCAAAAGCCCTACCGAGGATGAGTCATCGCAGCATATTATTTTTATAGGAGCAGAATTGGACACCACTACCACCACTCTAAGGCTTCCAATAGAAAGAGTTTCTCTTCTTCATCAACATGTCAGCATCCTGATATCAAAGGACAAAGTAACAGCATCAGAAGTTCTGAAAGTATTAGGCATGATGGCAGCAGCAATTCTAGCCATGCCACTTGCTCGTATGTACATGAGAATTCATTAATGGCTATTGTTCACTCAGTGGTCTTACCAAGAGCTCCCCACGAATCACACCATAATGATCACAAATTCTTGCAAGAAGGACCTTCAGTGGTGGTTGACTTCACTTCATGTCACGATAGGACGCCCATTTGTGCTACCCCCTCCACCGGCCACAGTGACCACGGACGTTTCCCTGATAGGGTGGGGAGGGCATTTTCAGGGAAAGACTGCCCAAAGCACGTGGACCAATCAAGAGACACATCTGTATATCAATGTCCTGGAGGTGAGAGCAGTACTTTTGGCATTACAGTACTTTCAGGACTCTCTTCCCTCTGGGTACGATTGCGATTCAGACAGACAACATGTTGGTGGTCTGGTACTTGAACAAACAAGGAGGAACCAGGTCTTACCCCCTTTGTCGAGAGGCTCTCAGAGTTTGGCAGTGGGCTGTTTCCACCCAGTGCTTTCTGTTGGTAATGCACATCCTGGGGAGATGCAACGTGATGGCAGACAAACTGAGCAGGGCAGTCTTGTTGCCCCACGAGTGGTCCCTCAAGAAAGAAATTGCAGACTGGATATTCTGCAGATGGGGCCAGCCTTGCTGCAACCTTTTTGCCAGTCACATGAACATGAAATGCAGAAGCTACTTTGCCCTGATTCCCCCTCTGGGAGAAGCCCCAAGGGACGCTGTCATGCACGATTGGCCGCTGGGTCTCCTCAATGCATTTCCACCAATCCCATTGATACCCAAGGTTCTACAGAAAGCAAAATCCCTGGGAAGGACCATCATTCTTTTAGCCCCTCATTGACCTCATCAGATTTGGTTCCCCTTCCTTCCACCTCATCCTTTAGAGGATCCTTGGATCCTGGACCCAGTTCCAGACCTTCTGACGCATCTGTCGAGGAACCTTCATCCTTCTCTGCAGTCCCTGAAGCTGACAGCTTGGCTGCTCCAGTTCCCATCATAGCCAGGTTCCATAACCTTTCCAGTGAGACAAAACAGATCCTTTTGTCCTCTCACAAATCTTCTACCAGAAAGCTATATCTTAGCAAATGGGAGAAATTTTCTGTATGGGCCTCAAAAAATAATATTGATCCTTACCAAGCCCCTATGGCTTCCATTTTAGAATTCTTGACTATGATTTTCAACGAAGGAGCTGCAGCAGCAACAGTTCGGGTACAATTGGCTGCTATTTCTAATTTTCATCTTGTATTTGAAGGTTTGAATATCATGTCTCTTATCCAAAGCATTTCTCAAACGGACTTTTCATATGAGACCTCCTGTGAAGTCTCCCTATTCTCCATGGAATCTAAATTTTATGCTTTCATGTATAATTCTCCCACCATTTGAGCCAGCTTCTTCTTGTGATCTCAGATTTTTTTCATGAAAGACCATCTTTCTGGTAGCTATTACTTCTGCTCGCAGAGTGTCGGAGCTTCAGGCTTTATTCATCAAGCCTCCCTATTTGATATTTCACCCTGACAGAGTATCACTTAGAGTATATGCTGCACAAACTCGATGTTCACAGACAGCTCAGATTTTATTTGGATAGAACAAAAGATTTTAGGAAATCAGACCAGCTTTTTGTTTCATTTTCAGATTCCAGGAAATGGAGACCAGTGGCTAAAACTACTGTCTAAATGGTTATCTGATTGTATCACCGTTGCCTATTCAGCTGCCAATATACCTTTGCAACACAAGATTAAAGCTCACTCAACCAAAGCATATCATCTGCCTTTTCTGCCAGACTTCCTATTGATATTTGTGCAGCAGCCACTTCGTCAGAACCTCATACTTTTATCATTCATTACAATGTTGACAAGGCCTCCAAGGACAGGGCCTCCTTTGGGTCCACGGTCCTGAGAAATATGCTCCTGTGAGCCCCCCTAGATTGATGCTGCTTGGGATGCTACCCATCAGTAAAGAATGAACAGCGAGATTGAACAACTTCACATAAAGAAGTTATGTACTCCCCATAACGTTCCTTGTGAGTTATTCATCTCGCTTTCAATCTTGCGTCCCTCCCTCCTACCCCCTCCTGGGCTGATAGATGACCGAGATGCTGGTTCCATCCTGGCTACTCAAACCTTCTCTTCCTTTTCTTTAGGAATGTAGAATGACATGTAATATTAGTATATGCAGCAAACAAGATCAGAGGTAATTCACAGGTGCATCATGGGATAGGGATTTGGCCTCGAGCTATTTGAAGACCTCAAGCTTTGCAATTGGCTGTATTGGAGCCGAATCCATCAGTAAAGAATGAAGGTGAGATGAAGAATTCAAATGGAACATTATGGTAAGTACATAGCATCTTTTTTTTAGGTCAGGAAATCATTAGACCCAAACTTGAGTTTGGGATAACAATATGGAAACCTTATAAGAAAACAAGTATGAGTAAATTGGAAAGAGTACAGTGGAAATATACCAAGGGCATCCATGGATGTGAAAATGTAAGTGATTATGAAAGACTAAAATATCTGTACAGTGTCTCTTACAGACATCTATGAGATCTTATTCAGGTATATAGGGCATTTGGAGACAACTACATCAGGGGATGTTTGGGGTTATCAAAAAGTAGTAGAGAATCATCAGACAACCTATGTAGAAGATTCTATAGGAATGAGAAGTGTAATAATTGGTTCTCTGAGAGAGCAGCTGATGCTTGGAACAGACTACCAAGTTACATTAAAGCGAGTAATAGTTTAGATGTTTTCATTAATAGCCTGGACACTTAAGGGAACAAGTGATGTTATCTCACCTACATTCTTTACTCACGGGTTTGGAGCCGAGAATGGGCTCTGACTCGGCCAACTTATTTTCTAAAACCAATAAAGTACACTGGGAGCTCACCAATAAGAGGAACGGGTTGTAGAAAATGGTTTATTGAACCACGAACATAAACATAGACACATGCAGCGAATGCAACAACTAAGACAGAATTAACTTATTTTCTAGCACAAAGTCTCTAATTGGCTGGGCTTACCCGGTATCCCAAGATGCACCTCACCCTAGCCCCAGATCTTGTTTGCCTCTCGTAGAGTTAGGACGGGGTCTCGCTTGGCTGTGGCTAAGTACCATTTCTATACTTTTCATAAGTATTTAGCAGTCTGTTTCTAGTAAAAAGCTATTTTAACAGCTAGTTTTCATTGTGAGGGTACTGTGTGAGCGAGTTGTGTTTTTTTTTTTTTTTTTGTGGTATTCCTCTTTTGGCGGGCTAGGCCCGTTTAACTTAAAGGACCTAGTCCCCTCTCCGGTGTGTTTTTTCTGTTAAATTGTGTTTTTGTTGGTCGGTAGTTAGATTCCTTGCTGCACCAAAGAAACGTTTAAATTAGAGTTTCTTTGGTTGCCTTGGTTTGGTTTTCCCACCTTCCTCTCGTGTCTGTCGTTGTTGGTTGAGTGGGTGCTGTGTACTATTATGTCTAAAGAGCAGAAAGAGCATAAACCCTCTGGGTTTAAGAAATGCTCTAAATGTGTCTACAAGATGTCCATCACAGATGGGCATTCTATCTGTGTGTATTGTCTTGGTGCTATTCACCTGCAAGAGTCCTGCAGTTTTTGCCATACTTTTAGCCCGAGGGTACTGCAGGAAAGAAAAAATAAGCTGATTTTGAAGGGCCTGGTTAAACCTTCTTTTGAGGAGTCCTTAGACTCTTCTTCTAGTACTGAGTCTAAGACTTCCAAGGCCAAGAAAAGATCTCCGGCTCCATCTGTCTCTTTGGAGCCCCCGGAGAAAGTTTCGAACGTGGATACTGCCTCCTCGGCTCCATTGTCCTCGGAGCCGCAAAGGGTATCCGTTGTACTGGAGTCGACCTTGGCCCCGATATTATTGGAACCTATTCGGAGCCGGTCACCCAGTGTTAGTCCTGAGTCTCCGGGTAGGAGATCCCGATCTCCCTCTGTTTCCTCCAAATCCTCTAGGCTGTCTGATTTGGATGTGGATAGGGTAGTCCAGAGGCTCCTGCAGTCGCTGGTGTTAGCAAAATTGTTCTCGGCTCCGGCCCAGTCGGCTCTGGTGCCAGTCCCTATTCTTGTACCAATGATTCCTCCTCCAAGCACTCCTGTGTCGTCGGAGCCGGAGTGCTATGCACCGAGTGATGTTCTCGTGTCAGCTCCGATACCCCTTGCGAGTTTATTGGAGCCGACGTCGGCTCCAACCACCCCTGTGTCGTCGGAGCCGGAGTGCTATGCGCCGAGTGATGTTCTCTTGTCGGCTCCGATACCCCTTACGAGCTTATTGGAGCCGACGTCGGCTCCAACCATGTTGGTTCCGTCCTCTGGTTTCGGTACTCGGGTTTCATCAGTCGGACCCGAGGGGGCTACCTCGGGACTGTTGTCGGTTCCGAGTCTCCCTCTTGGTGCTTCGGCTCGGGGAACCCTGACTCCGGTTGTGGTCTCAGAGACGGGTCAATCCTCGGATTCGGGGGGACCTGCCTTAGAGGCCATGAGGAGCGCACTGGCCAGATCATCAGTTACATCACCTGGATCGGTCACTCCTTCCCCCTACACCCCAACTAGAGCCTCTGACACACCCCTGTCCGTGGATGGCGGAGCCCGAAGGTCTGAGGATACCCCCATGAGTGGTCCCCAACTTTCTGAGGGCCCCTCAGGGTCGGTGCCTGAGGAGCCCCCTAGAAAGAAGTTGTGCAAGAGGAAGCACATAGACTCCCAGGATGAGTCCCTCAATTCCGATACCGACCTCGAGGAGTCTGAGGGGTCCCCTAAGTCATCCTCTGATGATATCTCTTTCTCCGACATCCTGGAGATTTTGAGGCAGAGAGGCGACTGGCCTTCCAAGACCCCCTCTAAGGAGGAGTCGGTATTCCTCAAGGCCTTTGGAGCTCAGTCCTCCGCCTCCTGGGTGTCTCCACCTTTCGATGAACTCCTGGATTTGATTTGTCGAAGGGTGTGGGTGACCCCTGATTCCGTGGAACCGGTGCCCAGACGTCAAAATAAGTTTCTTTCTGCTCCCCCGGGGAAAGAGTTCCCGACCAAAGGGGTTTCCGTTGATGCCTTGGTGGTGGCGGCAGCCACTCAGCAGGAAGTTGCTGAGGCTTCTTCGTCCGTCCATCCTCCTAACAAGGAGTCCAGAAGTATGGACCGGTACGGGAAGCGTACCCTGTCTTCAGCGACCTGTACATTGCAGTCGCTGAATTATCTTTGTCATTTTACTAGGCTCCAGAGAGATCTCCTTAAGGAGCTAGGAGACACTGACGGGTAACATGCCTGAGGCGGTAGCGCAGACTGTTAACGCCCAGTTGTCTACCCTTGGTTCCATTGTCAACTCGTCCATGAGGCTCATATCCTATGCAGCCGAAGGGGCGAGTAGGGCAGCTAGCTCAGGTGTAGCTCTCAGAAGGCAAGCCTGGATGCGCCTGTGTCATTTCGCGGAGGCCTTTAAGTCTTCCTTCACTGACGCCCCCTTTGGTGGGTCCTCACTCTTCGGGACCAAAGTGAAAGACACCCTCACCAGATGCGAACAGGAGAGGAAGACCCTATCTGCCGTAGGGGCCTGTTGCTCTCTTCCTTCTAGGCCTTACCCCAAGGCTCAGAGAGGAGGGAAAATGTGGTTCAAGAAGTCACAGCGGTCTTTCCCTGCCTCTCAAGGTGAGTCCCCCTCCAAAGGCAGAGGAGGGGGAAATTATTCTGGAAGACGCCGTCCTAGAGGCAGAGGAGGCCCCCGCAACTCGGGAGACCGCAATTCCTTTCGCAGGTCTTCCTTTCAGCGTTCCTGAGGCGTTGCCCGACTGTGCTGTTCCGGAGCCAGTTGGTGGCCGAATTTCGTTGCATCCGGAAGCCTGGGAAAGCATCACCCAGGATCGTTGGGTGCTTCGAATAGTTACTGGAGGTTACACCATTCCCTTTTTATCAACACCCCCTCCAGTCAAAAGAATCCCGGACATTCCACCCAATCAACGGGATCAAGCAGCACTCGAAGTTTCAAAGCTGCTAGAAAAAGGAGTTATCCAACCAGTCCCCTCAGACCGTATTGGATCAGGAACTTACTCAAAACTCTTTTTGGTGCTGAAAAGAACAGGGGACCTGAGTCCCATTCTGGATCTCAGCCGATTGAATCACTATGTTCTAAAGTCCAAGTTCCGAATGGTCACTCCATTTTTCCCTTGCTGGAAAAAGGAGTATTGATGTGCTCCATCGATCTCAAGGATGCCTACTACCACATCAAGATGGATAAGGCATCCAGGACTCATTTACGCTTCCGGCTGGGAGCCACTCACTTCCAGTTTCGTGCCCTGCCCTTTGGACTCACCACAGCCCCCAGGGTGTTTACCAAGTGTCTGGCAGTGGTGACGGCTCACCTGAGGCATCGGGGATTCCAGGTGTTTCATATCTGGACAACTGGCTTCTCACCGCCCCCACCAGGCATCTCCTTATTCAAGCCAGGGAGGCTACCATTACACTTTGTCACCAGCTAGGAATTACCTTGAACTGAGAAAAGTCTGCCTTGCTGCCCTCACAGCATGTTGTTTTTATAGGCGCCGAGCTAGACTCTATTCAAATGCGGGCCTTTCTGCCACAAGAGAGAATAAGAGTGCTGCAGTCTCAGATTCACGCATTGTTGCCCCTCAAGAGAGTTCAAGCCAGGTTAGTTCTCCAACTCATGGGATCCATGGCTGCCACCATCATGCTGGTGCCTCTAGCCAGGTTACACATGCGGATCCTACAGTGGCTCCTTTCAGCCCAATGGTCCTTTCAGAAACTTCCTCCTTCCCACTTGATACTTTTCACAGAATGGTGCAAACAGGACCTCCGTTGGTGGCTATGCTCCACCAATCTGGACAAAGGGAGGAGCTTGATTCCTATGTCTCCAGTGGCCTCGGTGAACATGGACACCTCCCAGATGGGGTGGGGGGCATTATCTTGGCAGGACGGTCCAAGGCACGTGGCAAGATCACGAGGTACACCTGCACATCAATGTTCTACAGATGAGAGCGGTGTTACTAGCATTGCGGGTACTCCAAAGCTCTCTTCCTCGGGGAACGATTGCAATTCACTCGGACAGCATGTCTGTGGTGTGGTACCTGAACAAGCAGGGGGGAACCAAGTCTTATTCCCTCTGCAGAGAGGCCATGTGAGTGTGGCATTGGACAGTGTCTTCCCAGCATTTTTTTAGTGGCAACGCACATTCCGGGAAAGACCAACGTGATAGCAGACAGGCTGAGCAGAGCTGATGCTTTACGAGTGATCCCTGAACGACCAAGTGGCTGTTCAAATTTTCAACGGGTGGGGTCAGCCTTGCTGCGATCTCTTCGCCAGCCCTCTCAATGCCAAATGCAACAAATACTTCACACTGATCCCCCCACATGGGGAGTCACCCAGGGACGCTCTAGTCCACGATTGCCCCCCCCCCCCGGTCTGATCTATGCTTTCCCTTCGTTTCTTCTGTTACCAAGAGTGATTCAGAAAGCCATATCCTTGGGAAGCAGGATGATTCTAATTGCTCCACACTGGCCTCGACAAGTATGGTTCCCCTTTCTTCAGCAGTACGCAGTGGACAGCCCTTTGACTCTGGACCCAGTGCCAGACCTACTGATTCATATGTCAGGACAGCTCCACCCCTCCCTGCGAACCCTCAGGTTGACAGCCTGGCTGCTCCACTTCCATCACTAGTTAGACGACATTCCCTTTCACCTGAGGTGGTACACATCTTGTCTTCGTCTCATAAGTCTTCCACCAGAAGGATTTATTCCAGCAAGTGGAAGAGATTCTCCATTTGGGCTCAGGCCCAAGGTTTGGACCCCTTCACAGCCCCAATTCCGTTGGTCTTTGACTTTTTAGCCATGCTTTTCCGACAGGGCTCCGCGCCTGCTACCATTAAGGTGTAGCTGGCTGCAATTTCCAACTTTCATACATCTTACGAACCTTCTCTTATGGGCCATAAACTTTGTAAGGCCTTCTTGAAAGGCACCCGGTTACTTCGCCCTCCGGTTTCAGAACCTGTCATGCCATGGGATCTAAACTTTGTGTTACAAGCCATCACTTCACCGCCCTTTGAACCGGCTGCCACCTGTGAATTAATATTTCTATCTTGGAAGATGGCTTTCCTGATAGCCATTACATCGGCCAGAAGAGTATTAGAGATTCAAGCCTTGTCCATTAAGCCTCCGTATTTGACCTTCCATAAGGACAGAGTTTCCCTGAGACTTTACCCGTCCTTCCTTCCGAAGGTGTCATCCAACGTTAATCTGCATCAGTCTATCGAGTTACCAGTGTTCTTTGCGAACTTTTCCAATAAAGCAGAGTTTAGGTTTCACCAGTTGGATGTGCACAGACAACTAAGATTCTACTTACACAGGACTAAGCATATTAGGAAGTCTGATCAACTGTTTGTGTCCTTCTCAGAAAACAGAACAGGTTGTCCTATTTCTAAGAGCACAATTTCTAAATGGATCAAAGATTATATTTCCTTTATCTATTCGTCAGCAGGCAGAAATTTACCTTTTCCCGTTAAAGCTTATTCTACCAGGGCAGTGTCTACATCAATAGCATACCATGCTAGGCTTTCGTTGGATGATATTTGTGCTGCGGACATTTGGGCTTCTCCGCACACCTTTATTACTCATTACAAGTTGGACGTGGCTTCTAGGGGCCGGGCTTCCTTTGGTTCCACGGTTCTCAGGAGTATTTTCCTATGAGCCGCCCAGGATAGAGGTGCTGGGGACGCTGTCCCGTTAGTAAAGAATGTAGGCGAGATAGGACCACATAACAGGTAGTTATGTACTCACCATAACGATCGATGTATGTGGTCCATCTCACCTCACATTCTTACATACCCTCCCACCTGCCCCCTTCCTATAGGATTTGAAGGAAAATTGGTTCTGAGAACCCTTCACTGTCAGTTGTTTTTTCTTTCCTTTCAGGCTGGAGCTCCCTCCAGTGGCAGTTGTGTGTGTGGGGTGTGATTGGGATGGCTGCAAACTAGATCTGGGGCTAGGGCGAGGTGCATCTTGGGATACTTGGTCAGCCCAGCCAATTAGAGACTTTGTGCTAGAAAATAAGTTGGCCAAGTCGAAGCCGATTCTCAGCTCCGAATCCGTGAGTAAAGAATGTGAGGCGAGATGGACCACATACATCAATCGTTATGGTGAGTACATAACTACCTGTTTTGGTATATCAGCAGGCTAGAAAGGCATTAAGCCCATGCTTGAAATATATGTATATAAGTGCTTATTTGTCTGGCAGCTTTTATGAGCTGCCATGTATGTGCCCTTGTCTGTTGCCCCTTTTACCAGTTGCCCTTCCTAGAAGCATATTGTTTATTTCTGATACGATTTCAGCAAGGGCTGTCAGGGGCAAACTCGATCCGAGGAGAAAAGAGGAGAGTAAGGTATTAATGGGTAGAAGAGGTAGGGTTCATGGACTGATGACTCTGTAATGGCTGGCATTGGATCCAACAATCCACAAGTTGAACAGCTCAGAGGATGACAGCATGGATCTGTCATCATAAGTACATAACAATCATTTACTGAAACTTGAAATTTCAGTGTTAAAGCATTTTTGCAGGTGGCTCCTTGCACCCCCCCCCCCCACTACTTAATTATAACAACTCTAAGATAGCTGTGTGTGAAAGAAAAATGAGATTCATGAGATACTGCAGTCTTGATTCCTTGGGAAAAAAATGTAGATTTCTGATCATGTTTTAGTGTTCAACACAATAGAATCACAGTTAAGTTTGGCACTCAGGAAGAAATTAATAAATAGAATGTATGGGATCTGATGTGTGTGATACTTGAAATATATCTGATATTGCAGGATTGAGGATCTCATCTTGTTACTCTTGACTATACTTTCAATTTCCATGAAAATCAATCCCTAAAGTTACAGATGTTTTAATGTATCACACACACCAGACCCTCACATACTCCGTTTGATGCCAGTTTAAGTGGTTGGGTTTTTTCTTATCTTCCTCACTTTTGCATTTACTTTTATTGACTACAATAATGTTATTTTTGTTTTCAGCCATTGACACTTTTTTGCCTCCTTTAAATGGTTGTGGATCCTTTTCTACTTCCTTCATCATCTCACTTTTTATTTTTATTCATGATTTTACTGATCTCTAATTTTACTTTGTGTTCATATTTCCATAAATAGTGGGCGACCGCAGTGGTGCAGCAGTTAGCATTGCTGCCTCAAGCTAGAGGTTCTCCAGTTCGATTCTTGGCTGGGGTGCCTTCTGTGTGGAGTCTGCATGTACTCCCTGCAGTTGCGTGGGTGCTCCTGTTTCCTCCAACATCCTAAACACATGCTGCAGGTGGATTAGACACTCCACATTGGCCCTAGGTATGAGTGTGTGCATGTGTGTGCCTTCTGTGGAAGGTTGGGCACTGGGCTGGCAACTCGACACTGTAAAATTCCATTGTCAATCATTCTGCAGACCATTGTTCTGCTGTGGTGTCCCCTAATGGAAAAAGCCAAAAGGAAAGAAGAAGTTCATATTTCTATAAATAGAGCCAGTCTCAAGCTTCTGCCAGGGAATTTATTAGTATTCTAGGTTTCATGGCTTCTGTGATTCTGGAGGCAGTCGAGGGACAACCGTCTCTGAACCTACGCGCCTGGCAAACAATAACAAATGACAAATGGGTCCCTTTTCTCAACCTTTTCCCATAATCAAAAAGACCCTGGACGTCCCACCCAGTCAACAGGAATAGGCAGCCATTCAAATTCAAAAGCTGCTCAACAAAAGAGTCATTCAAGAAGTCCCACCAGATGAGATAGAAGCCAGAACTTACTTAAGGTTCTTTTTAGTTCCAAATAAAACAGGGGACTGGAGGCCTATTCTAGATCTTATCAAACTCAACAAATCAGTAAAAAAAGGCAAAGTATCGGCTGGTCACAGTTCAGTCCATTATTCCTTTCCTGGTAAAGGACAAGTGGATGTGCTCTATAGACCTTCAGGACACATACTACCACATAAAAGTAGACATGCGGTCCAGAAGGCATTTGCGCTTCCATTTGGGAGACACTATCAGTTTCGAGCTCTGCTTTGGACTCAGTACAGCCCCCAGAGCGTTTACCAAATGTATGGCAGTAGTAACAGCTCACTTGAGACAACAGGGATTCCAGGTGTTTCCATATGACTGGCTTATTACTGCCCCTGACCAGGCATCTTCTTATTCGGGCAAGCGACTACGTTTTAGGGATTTGTGCACTTTTAGGTATCACAGAAAATCTTGTAAGGTCTTCTCTAGAACCCACACAAAACCTGGAGTTCATAGGTGCAATCCTGAATACAAATCAGGTGGTAGCCAAGCTTCCACTCCCAACAATGATGACAATCAGGACTCAGGTTGGAGTATTTATTTATTTTGTTATTTATTTTACTGGGCTAGTCCAGCTGGATATATGTCCATTTTCAGTGGAGGCCCGTGGTGAAAAGCTCCACAAACAACAAAAAATAGGCCAAGACAATTATATTTACAATAGAAATTGGTACATTACAAAGCTTTATAACATATTACATATCTAGGATTTTATATTCTGTATTCCAATAGGGAAAAACCTGATGTAAATAAACCTAGATGCAACAATAGTTTGTATTAATAATACAAATTATATCTAAGAGATACTGTAGATTCTAAAGTCGCACAAAAAATATCAAAATAAAAACGCTAGTGTTGAGTGGATAGAGTATTCAAAGCAAAGTACAAGGATACAATTATAATGTTCAGTCTCACAAGAGTTCTGGTCTTATATGAAAATGGTTAGTCATTCAATTGTTTATACATATTTACATGAGGAATAATCCTCAGAATAGTCAAGCACACTATTATCGGCGAGTAAACACAAGATAATGTTCATAAGAGACTAGGAATCAAGGGAGTCTAGAAGAGGGTGTGATGGTTAGTCTGGGTTATCACAGGGGCATAGCCAGTGTGATTTGAGGTTGGGTTTGAGCTTGCTATTAAATAGATTAACTGAGGATAGTGAGGTTAGCTGACTTGGGAGGCTATTCCAGGTTTTACTTTGTATTAGAGAACAGGGTGTTGCCAGCTGAATTGTTGGATTTAGATATTTGTACAAGTAGATTTTTAGATGAATATAAGGTTTTGAGATTGTTATAGGGGGTGACTAGTGATGTAAGTATGGGTGTATTTTGTGGTAGATACAGGATCTTGTGGGCTACTATTAGTTGATTGAAAAGTATTAGATTTGGCAATTCTAACCATCCAAGTTGATTCAGGTTGATACAGTGATGAGTTCTATGGGAGGACCCAGCTGCAAATCTGGCAATATTGTTGTAGGAGGATGACAGTTTGCTCAGATTACGTCTGCATATTTTGGTATAGATAGGGGAGGCATAGAGCAGCGTAGAGATAAGGTGGGTGCGGGCAATGGTGACCCTGGCTAGAGGAGTTAGAAAGAGTTTGATCCTGTAGAGGGAACCTAGTTTCTTATTCACTGTTTTTATGGTGTTATCAATGTGAGGCTCAAAAGACAAGTTATTATCTATTAGTACTCCGAGTAGTTTGGTGGTTGGCTCAGGCGGTATTATAGTTCCATTATTTGAAGTGACAGTAAAGTTAAGTGGGGAGGTTGTGCGGGTGGGGGTGAATATTAGCATTTTAGTTTTTTTGGGGTTTAAGATAAGACACCTATGTAGGAGCCAATTTTCGACTGTGCTAAAGGTCTTTTGGGTTAGTGACTGAAGTTCTGATTGGGAAGCAGCAGAGCATATGAGTGTGGAGTCATGTGCATATTGGATACAGTCAGCTTGTGGAATTACAGAATGGAGGTCATTTGTAAAGATGGAGAAGGGTAAAGGACCCAATATGGATCCTTGAGGGACACCTAGGGCAACTGGGAGGTGGGAAGATAAGGTATTATCCCATAGTACAGCCTGTTGCCTATTATGTAGGTATGATTGGAACCACTGTATAGTAAGGGCATCCAATGACAAGTTTTTGAGTGTGTCTATGAGGAGGTGGTGGTTAACCATGTCAAATGCTTTAGACAGGTTGATAAAAAGGGCCGAGGATAGAGTGTCATTATTATGATTACTATTAATGCGGTTAGTGAAGGATATAAGAGCAGAGGTGGTGCTATGAAATGGTCTAAAGCCATGTTGACAGGTGGCTAGTAAATTATTTTCAAGTAGGTAGGTTAACAGATGTAAATGAATGCATTTCTCCATTATTTTTGCCAAAGGAGATAGTATGGCTATGGGCCTATAGTTGGAGAACTCCTTGGAGTTACCACCTTTGTGCAGGGGGATGATGTGAGAGACCTTCCAGATTAAGGGGATAGTTCCTTCAGAAATATTTCTGTTAATGAGGATGGATATGGAGTAGGCTATGACTTTAGCAGCTTTTTGCAGGTATTCTGCAGGTAGTAGATCTGCAGAGAGTGTGGTGAGTTTAAGTTTCTGGATGAGGTTACAGCTGAGCGATGTGGGCACTGGCTGAAAATGAAATAGAGGAGGATTATTGGTAGAGGTTGTGGTAGAGCATGAGGTGCTAGGAGACAGCTGGTTGGCTAGGGATTGGATTGTTTCAGTGAAAAATGTGTTAAATGAGTCAGCTATTTGGATGGGATTGTTGTGAACAGAGCCTGAGGGAGTAGGAGTGCATGAATGTCTGGGGTGTAGGAGGTTATTGATACCTAACCAGAATTTTTGAGGATTATTTTGGTGGGTTTGTTGAAGCTGGCAGTAATAGTTTCTTTTATCGGACAATATGGCTTTTTTTGTTTTGTTTCTTAGCTGTCTGAATTGTAAGTGATCTGAGGGGCTTTTTGTTGAACGCCATTTGGCCCATAGTTTATTTCTTTGGAGGATTTTTTGTTTGGTAGTTTTGGTGAGCCATGGTGCTGGTTTAGTTCTGATTCTAACTTTGTGTAATGGGGCATGGCAATCTAAAATGGAAAGAAATTTTGAATTAAAGTATTTAACTGAATCATCTAGTGGGAGGTGTTTCAGGGGTGACCAGTCACAGGCGCTTAGTTCAGTTTGAAAGTAAGCAAGGTTAAAATTTTTGTTAGTATGAATAGTTCTGCAGATGGTTGAGTTTGGGAATTCAGTTTTATATCTGATTAGATAGGTAAGCAAATGGTCACTTATGTCCTCTGGGAGGGTGCCTGTTTTATAGTTTTGTTGGGGAGTATTAGTGAGTATCCAGTCAAGGGTACTTATTTT
This sequence comes from Protopterus annectens, assembly GCF_019279795.1. NCBI lineage: Eukaryota > Metazoa > Chordata > Ceratodontiformes > Protopteridae > Protopterus > Protopterus annectens. The sequence goes on along the minus strand of NC_056725.1, from coordinate 96,697,486 downwards.
GTTAAGTTTATTAGTACGGGTAGGGGATGTTATGGTTTGGGTAAAACCATATAGGTTGATATGAGTAGAAGGCTGCTTAGACATACAGGAGTTCCAGTTTATGTTAAAGTCTCCAAGTATTATGGTTTCTTGGGGGTAGTTGCTTGAGAGCCAGCTGAGGATAGCCTCTAATGTGTTGGTGTTATTACCTGGGGGAAGATGTACATAGATTATATATATATGGCTTTACATTTGTTAAGTTGAATCTTAGATAGAAGAATCTCTGCATTGTTGGAAAGTGGAGGTTTGGGGTCTAGCGAGGTAACTTGTAATCCATTCTTATAAAGTATGGCTACGCCTCCACCTTTCTTAGCATTACGGTCAAGTCTCAGGATATTCTAGCCAGGGGGTAGAACTACACTGTCTTGTATTGATGGGTTAAGCCATGTTTCAGACAGACAGAAGATGTCAAAAGAATGTACATCTATAAGGGCATGCAGGTGAGCAACTTTATTATTGATGCTACAAATGTTAAGATGAGCTATCAGGAGATAGTTGGGAGGGGGGGGCCTGGTAAGCAGGATTGTGTTAGTAGGAGTTGGTGTATCAGGCTGTGTATCTGTGCTTGTGGTAGGACCAGGGTTTGGGTGTATATCACCATTTAAAAGGGAGTGGACCTGTACTTTTAGGGTGAGTTGTAAAAGTTTAAAAATTAGGTTCTTTGTTTTTCTAGCTATTGGGTTATAATGAGAGATGTGAGTGAGTCTATGAAACTTGGCTGACGAATACTTTGCTGGGCAAGAAGAGTTGTTAAGACTGTGAGGTAGGCTAAGTGTAGGAATAGAGGTTTGCCTGTTGTGGGTGTGAAGTCCTAGATATGTATGGTGTTCGTAGAGAGTAAGTAGATAGGGTATAATTAGTATAGTTAGGAGTACTAATAAAGGTAAGGGTTTGTGGTATGTTTGGGCCATTAGTGGAGGCGTAGGAGATGGAATGCAGGTATGCTTGTTGATAGAGTGGTAAGGTAATGGATAATGGGAGATGAGTGATAGCACTTTAAGGGGGAGGAGTTAGAGGTTGGTGTTAACATACAGGGATGTGGCATTTTGTGTATAAGTTTAGGGTCACTAGGGTCGGGTGAGATTTGGGGGCAGGGTAGGGGAGCGGAGTGAGCCCGCTGGGCGAATGGAGCGGGATAAGCCACAGAGGAGTGCACCCTGGGAGAACAATCAGAGGAGCAGTAAACTAAGGTAAGTATAGGTGGGGAGGGTGAGATGACACAAAGCCTTGATAGTAGTTAGAATATACTGAGAGGATAGGCAGTGAGGAATGTAAAAAGAAAGGGTGATAGAGTGGGATTGTAAGTTCCTACATGATGTGGGAATCGAAGAGCCTGTAAGTTAAGTTTAGAGTCAGTATGAAGGTGTAAGGAAAATGTTGCCCTCTAGTGGACAAAAGGCCAAATAGCAGTGGTAATGTATATTGAGAGAAAGAATGAAGGGCAGTAAGTTTAATATTCAGGTTGGATAGGATAAGAGTTAATGACCAGTGGTTTAAGTAGGAGAAGGGAGACAAGGCATAGGAACAGATAGTATTGGTTGCTGACTGTCCTGGCTGGTGAGAGTAAATTTACAACCTAGGATATAACACACTGTATGTCTACAGACAGTGGTATAAAGTACATACTTTCACTTATTTAGTTTGTTCCCTTGGGGTTGACTGTTGCAGAGGGAAGGATGGCTTCAGATCCATAGAATGGAGAGACCGCAGTATGATGTGGAAAAAGTTGATGTTAAGTTGTCAATCTCGCCTTCATTCTTGCTTGATGGGTTCGGAGCCGATCCCTCGGCTCCGACTCGGCACTTGCTAAGCTCGAGAGTCACTTTTACCAGCTCGAGGCAGCCCCATATCCCATGATGCAAGGCGGTAAGTACCCAGATCTCGTTTGCCGCTTCGCTTATGAGGTCCTCCTTTTACCAGCTCCTGGTAAGTGATTCACTTTATTAAAATTAAAGCCCCCTTTTGTTAAAAAAATACTTTATTGTTAGTTATAATTTAATTATTTAGATTTCCTGACAGAAAATCCCTGTCTTTTTTAATATTTTTTAGTCAAACTTTACCCATCCCATCCCCTCCCTGTTAGGGTGTGTGTGTGTTTATTTTTAGGAATACCTTTTTGGTATTTTCTTTAATTTAAATTTTTTGACTGGTGTGTGTGTGTGTTTAAGCACCATGTCAAAGGAGAGGGTCTCAGGTTTTAAGAAGTGTGACTCGTGCTGTCAGAAGATGTCTCTGACAGACGGTCACACTTCTTGCCTGTATTGCCTGGGGCCTCTTCACCTGCAGGACTCCTGTGCTATTTGTCATTCCTTCAGCCAGAGAGTCCTGCAGGAGAGACGCAACAAGCTGATACTTAGGGGCCTTCTTAAGCCGGAGGGCTCTCCGGCTAAGTCGGCTCCAAAATCAGCAAAATCTTCCAAGGCCCAGGCTTCTGTGTCTAAGCCTGCGGCCTCGGCTCCGAGTCGAGATCGGCTCCGTCTGGAGCCGATTCTGGCTTAACAAAGCCTTCGGCACCGATGGCTATCGGTGCCGAATCTGCATCGACCACTTCGGTGTCGGCTCCGATCGGTTCCGACACCCATGTGGCACAGGCATCGGTGTCGGCTCCGATCGGCTCCGACACCGTTACTTTGGTGGCTGTATCGGCTCCGGCTGGAGCCGATACATCGAGGCTTCCTGTCGGCTCCGGGAGTCGGCTCCGACAGGATCCTTAGTATCGGTTCCGATGGCTCATTCCAGGAAGAGGTCGAGGTCTCCTTCCTTGGAGCCGATACTTTCGGCTCCGGCTTCACCTCTTCTTTCGGAACGGAGCCATCGGAGCCGATCTTCAAGGTCATCCAGACTGTCAGATCATGACCTAGAGAGAGTGGTCAGTAGATTACTTAAGTCACAGGTACTGGCCCAAATGTTACATAGTCCGTCTCAACAGACGACTGTTGGTCCACACCCCGTTACAATTCCTCCTTCAACTCTACCCCAGAGCTTGGAGTTGGGGTCTTCGGGAACGGTTACTGCTACGGCTGGAGGACGGATACCCCCTTCTGTTCCTTCAGCCTCTACTCTTATCTCCTCTTGAGACCTTCCTTAGAGGGATTCGTGGTCGGGCTTCCATGGTCTCCTCCGAGGGGTGAGTGGCATCGACCCTTGTCCGAGCCCGCTCTTCCCCTTGGAGCCTCGGCCTTGGTGAGCTCGGCTCCGACATCTGCCTCGGAGACTTCTCTTTCGGTGGTCCCTGGAGCTCCTAGTTCTTCGGAACGGGTTCTCTCGGACCTGCCTGGAAGGGGAGCATTCGAGGTGATGAAGAGTGTGCTGGCCACTGGTATCAGTCAGCAGTCTGTTCCCGTAGCTCCTCCCTCTATAGTACCTGTTGACATCTCTGCCACTTCTCTTGCTACAGGACCCAGAGATCCTCCGCCTCAGGTTTCCCCATTGGGAATTTCCCCCTCTTCCGAGGATTCTCCTGATGTTTCGGGAGATCCTCCTAGGAAGAGGACTTGTAAGAGGAAGCATGTAGACTCCCCCGAGTCTGTCACTGCGGATACTGACTTTGATGAGTCAGAGGGATCCCCTAGATCCCCCTCTGAGGATGTCTCCTTCTCAGACATCCTAGAACTCCTGAAACAGAGGGGAAACTGGCCCACCAACAATCCCTCTGAGGATGAGTCAGTATACCTAGAGGCGTTTGGATCTCGGCCCTCCACCTCCTGGGTGTCTCCGCCTTTCGACCCCCTTATGCAGGTTATTGCACGAAAGGCGTGGGCAGCTCCTGACTCTGTAGAGCCAGTCCCTAGGAGGCCTTCAAAATTTATCACTGCCCCGTGTGACAAGCAATTCCTCACCAAGGGTGTCCCCGCTGATGCCATGGTGGTGGCTGCGGCCACCAAAAAGGAACTTGCAGATCCTTCCGTGCCCGTCCATCCTCCTAATAAGGACTCTAGGACCATGGATAGGTACGGTAAGCGGATGTTTTCCTCAGCGACCTTTGCTGTGCGTTCGCTGAATTACCTATGTCACTTCACCAGACTCCAGAGGGATATCCTTAAGGAGCTGAGTGAAGTAGTTCAGGATCCTACAGCTGCAGGGGCTCAAGAAAAAATTGCTTCGCAGCTAGGAACCCTCAATTCCATTGCAAACTCCTCCATGCGGTTAATATCTTATGCTGCGGATGGAGCGAGTAGAGCCGCAGGTACAGGTGTGGCTCTTAGACGCCAAGCCTGGATGCGGCTATGTGATTTTGCGGATCCCTTTAAGGCGTCCTTCACAAATTCTACCTTTGATGGGTCAGCTTTGTTTGGCCCTCAGGTGAAGGAAACCTTGACCAGGTGCGAGCAGGACAGCAAGACTCTTTCTGCTGTTGGAGTCCGTTTTTCCACTCCTTCTAGACCTTATCCCAAAGGACAGAAAGGTGGGAAAATGTGGTTCCGTAAATCCCAAGGAGTCACGCCGGATTCACGTGGTCAGTTTACCCCTAGAGGCAGAGGGGGTAACAACAACAGACGCCGCTCTAGAGGCAGAGGGGGTCCGAAAAACCAGGGAAACAGAGAGCCTCTCTCTGACAAGCCCTTTCAGCATCCCTGAGGTGTTGCCCGGCTGTCCCTCCTTGGAGGCAGTCGGGAAGATTATCACTGTACCCAGAAGCCTGGCATTCCCTCACTCAAGACAGATGGGTACAGTCGATCATATCCAAGGGTTACATAATTCCTTTCGAGGAAAGTCCCTTCCTTCAAATTCCCTTCCAGATGTACCACCCGGTCTAAGGGAAATTGCAGAGTTAGAAGTCTCAAAACTACTGCAAAAGAGCCATTCAGCCAGTTACATTAGACCATTCAGAGCCCGGAATCTACTCAAGGTTCTTTTTGGTCCCCAAAAGACGGGAGACTGGAGACCAATATTGGATCTCAGCAGACTCAACAAGTCTGTCAGGAAGACAAGATTCCGAATGGTCACTCTTCAGTCAATTCTGCCCTTCTTACAGAAGGACAACTGGATGTGCTCAATAGATCTTCAGGATGCGTACTATCACATCAAAATTCACAGACGCTCCAGGAGATTTCTCCGCCGGCTGGGGTCCAGTCATTTCCAGTTCAGAGCCCTGCCCTTTGGTCTCACTACAGCCCCCAGAGTGTTCACCAAATGCATGGCAGTGGTCACGGCTCACCTGAGACGCCAAGGATTCCAGGTGTTTCCGTATCTCGACGACTGGCTCCTGTCAGCCACCACCAGGCATCAGCTTATACAAGCCAGGGATTACACAATAAGCCTTTGTTCTCATTTGGGCATCTCGATCAACTTCGAAAAGTCATCCTTATTGCCCTGCCAGTCTATTACCTTCATAGGCGCAAACTTAAACACTGTTCGGATGTCAGCTACCCTTACAGATCAAAGAGTTTCAGACATTCAGAGTCATGTCAGGATCATTCTGGCCAACAAGAAAGTACAGGCCAGAATGGTTCTAAAGGTATTAGGTCTCATGGCTGCGGCCATCACTCTTCTTCCCCTGGCTCGATTCTACATGCGCCTTCTTCAGTGGATGCTGTTCACACAATGGTCATACCAGCAACTTCCAATGCGTCACCAGATTCTGGTGACTCAGACATGCAAAGAGCATCTTGCTTGGTGGATCACATCTCCTCAGGTTCACCAAGGCAGGTACTTTGTACCCCCATCCCCGATAGCCACTGTCACCACGGATGCCTCCCTGATCGGGTGGGGGGGTCATTATCAGGGCAGGATGGTTCATGGGACGTGGCAGCCGTTCGAGTACCATCTGCACATAAATGTCCTGGAGATGAGAGCAGTGCTTTTAACGTTGCAAGCCCTCAACGACTTTCTTCCCGTAGGGACAATTGCAGTCCAAACAGACAACATGTCTGTAGTTTGGTATATCAACAAACAGGGCGGAACCAAGTCCTACCCCTTGTGTCGAAGCGCTCAGACTATGGCAATGGGCGATCTCCTCTCATCGGTTTCTGGTAGCAACGCATATCCCTGGGAAAACCAACATTGTAGCGGACAGATTGAGCAGAGCTATTCTCATGCCTCACGAGTGGTCTCTCAAGCAATCTATAGCGGAAGAGATTTTTCTGGAATGGGGTCGCCCATGTTGCGATCTTTTGCTACTCCCCAAAACAGCAAATGTCCAGACTTCTTCTGCCTCTTCCCTCTATCAGGCCATCCCCCCAGAGACGCTCTGACCCAGGATTGGCCCCAGGGACTTCTTTATGCCTTCCTCCATTTCCTCTGATCCCTCAGGTTATCCAGAAAGCTACCGTGTTGAGAGCCAAATTGATTCTCATTGCCCCTTACTGGCCTCGACAAGTTTGGTTCCCGTTCCTCCATCATCACCTTTTGGTGCAGCCGTGGCATCTGGACCCAGTGCCAGATCTTCTGATTCACCAATCGGGTCAGCTGCACCGGTCAATCCCTTCTCTCAACCTCACAGCATGGTTGCTCCACTTCCTTCCTTAGCCAGGCTTCCTTTGATCTCTAACCCAGTTAGAGACATCATAGTAGCTTCACTAAAATCCTCTACCAGGAGGATTTATACAAGCAAATGGAAACGTTTCTCTTATTGGGCTAAGGCCAGAAATATTGATCCTTTTACTGCCCCTGTTCAGGCAGTCCTGGACTTCTTAGCAGAGATTTTTCATGCAGGCTCCTCTTCTTCCACAGTCAGAGTTCAATTGGCTGCTATCTCCAACTTTCATGTCGGGTCGCAGATCATAATATTATGTCCCATAGGCTCTGCAGGGCCTTCTTGAAAGGAATTTTCCTACTAAAGCCTCCAATCAGGAATCCTCCTCCTCAGTGGGATCTAAATTTAGTGCTGACATCCTTGATTCTTCCCCTTCGAGCCAGCTGTTTCTTGTTCCCTGAAACATCTTTCTTGGAAAACTTTATTCCTAGTGGCTATTACATCTGCCAGGAGGGTGTCTGAACTTCATGCTCTTTCGGTTCGACCCCCCTATTTGGTTTTTCACAAAGACAGAGTATCTTTGAGAACTAACCCAACCTTTTGCCTAAGGTCGCTTCAAAGAACAATTTGAATCAATCCATTGATCTCCTGTATTTTTCCCTAACTATTCAGATAGGGCTGAACAAAAGCTACATTATCTTGATGTCCACCGTCAACTTAGATATTATTTGGACAGAACAAAAATTTAGAAAATCTGATCAACTTTTGTTTCCTATGCGGATAATAAAAAGGCCTTCCTGTTTCTAAAGTGACTTTGTCCAGATGGCTTTCTTCGGTCATCTCTGAAATTTATACTCAGGGGAAAACAGCTGTGCTCAAAACCTAAAGCACATTCAACTAGGAGCTTAGCTACTTCTACAGCCTTTCAAGCTAGACTTCCTTTGGACACTATTTGTGCAGCGCCACTTGGGCCACTCCTCACACTTTTGTTTCCCATTACAAATTGGACTTGGCCTCCAGGGACAGAGCCAGTTTTGGCTCTACAGTCCTCAAGAGTTTGTTCCATTGAGCCACCCAGGATAGAGGTGCTAGGACGCGGTCCCATCAAGCAAGAATGAAGGCGAGATTGACAACTTAACATTAAGAAGTTATGTACCTACCATAACGTTCCATGTTAGTTGTCTTCTCTCGCCTTCTTTCTTGCGACCCTCCCTCCTTCCCCCTGGCCTGGACAGACCTTGTTATAAGAAACTGTTATGCTTAAGACCATTCAGATCTGGTCCTTATTTCATCTGTAAGTTTCTTTCTTCCTTTTGGAAGTATTTTATGCTTGGTGCTATTGCCCTTTGTCATCAAACGAGATCTGGATACTTACCGCCTTGCATCATGGGATATGGGGCTGCCTCGAGCTGGTAAAAGTGACTCTCGAGCTTAGCAAGTGCCGAGTCGGAGCCGAGGGATCGGCTCCGAACCCATCAAGCAAGAAAGAAGGCGAGAGAAGACAACTAACATGGAACGTTATGGTAGGTACATAACTTCTTATTATTCAGCAGGTGGGGCAAGTCCTCATTACTACTGGCAAACCAGGTTGGGCAGTTTCACTTATTTAGTTTGTTCCCTTGGGGGGACTGTTGCAGAGGGAAGGATGGGTTCAGATACATAAAATGGGGAGACCGCAGTATGATGTGGAAAAAGTTGTTATTCAGCAGGCGGGGCAAGTCGTCATTACTACTTGCAAACCAGGTTGGGCAGCTACAAACCCTATTTACTCTACCGCAAGGAAAGCACAGCACCCTAGAGCTAAGTAGGCTACTTTTATGTGTATTACTTCTCAGAAACTTCATACCAGCTCACTTGGTCGTACAGACTCTCAGTTCTATGGCTGCAGCAATTGTCCGAATTCCCTTAGCACGTTACCACGAGAATCATCCAGTGGCTCCTGTCAGTACAATGGTCTCAATTTTTTTAATTTCTCAAAGTCTTTTGGGTTTCTAATACCATGACAGGAATGGACCCCATTCCTAAGTCAAAGTATGATTGAAGTTCATGAAATTAGTATTGTTTCAATCTTAGATGTCAGCCAGTAGTGCTCTTCACCGCACCCACAGTGTGCTCAGTAATGACTCCTTCTGCAGTTGGTATGGAATTACATGTATTGTAACATATCCAAATATGATTGTAAATTCTTTTTTTATAAGATCCATTGCTCCTACTACTATTGGAGCTGTCTGTGGATCTTTCTTCCACATTGCTGTCGCTTCTGCCTGCAGATCCTGATATTTTATGACTTTGTGTATTTCTGTACACAAGACATTGTAGCCACTGGGTGTGGCAATTGCAATGATCAATGCTACTTTTGTCTCTCTTTTTTTTGGACCACTATATCCGGTTTTCTGGCATCTATCTTTTGGACTGTTGGTAATGGGTGATCCCATGTGATATAAACCATAATTTTCTATGATGCTTTGTGGCTCATGTTTCCACTGTTTTTCAGCCACTTCAATGCCATAATGTTTGCACAATCTCCAGTGCAACAGTCTTGCCACATTATTATGCCTTTCAGTATTCAGTCCTTCTGCCATTAGTGTGTCGCAGCCAGCAACAAGGTGTGTGACTGTTTCCAATTCAGTTTTACAAAACCTACATTTGTCTGTTTCTCCCACATGGTCAATGGACTTTGTAAACCAGGGTGTACGTAACCCACTATATTGGGTTGCCAGTATTAACCTTTCATTTCTTGGTTTGAATTCGCCTCTCCTTAACCATTCTTGTATTTGTTCCTGATCAACATGAGGTTCTTTCAGAAGTGTTCTATACTTGCAACTATATTTATGTTTTGTCCACATTTCTTGCCTTTTCATCTGATCCTTCACCTTATATTCTTTCCTTTGTTTTTTGGCACATTCAGTTGCTGCCTGGTTTTTATCTACTTCTGGTTTGATTTCCATTCCTGCTTGACATCAATATGCTTCTGCTAAATTAAGCAGAGAAGTCTTCTTAGATGTATTCTCCTCATGTTTCAAAACTTTCACTACATTTGGATCTTGTGAGGTCAGTCGATATGTGTGGAGTCCTACGATTGCAGATCTATACATGTAATCAATTTCAAGGAGGCCCATCTCTCCTTCGAAATGGGGAACATATAATATATACACTGATTTTTATAAATCATTTGGTGAGCATGAAGCATCCTTCTTGTTTTTATATCTAATCTAGCCAACACTTTAGGGGGCCAGTGAATCAATCCATAACTGTAAGTTAGGACAGGAAGAGCAATTGATTTATAACTTGGATCTTGTTCCTAGATGCAAATGCTGTTCTCAGGATTAATTTAAGTCTTCTATAGTATTCCTTACTGAGTTTTATTTGCGTTTGTTCATGTTTTATTGCTGATCCTTCATCAATTCCCAAGGATGTATATACTCCCTGTTGCTCAAGTTCTTTTATATCACATTCTTGTCCCAAACTGATGTTTTCCTGGTGCTGCAGTTTTCCTGCTTTAAAGGTTGCTTTTGCACATTTATCAAGACCAAATGACATTCTAATATCATCTGAAAAAGTTTTGACAATTTGCAGCTCTACTTTCAGTTTTTCATCTGATGAGCTATTTAGTTTTAAATCATCGACAGAGAAGATGAGAAGTAATTAGACTTTGTTGATGTGTAGTTTTCCTGTCTCTGCGTCATTCTTTACTGATGGGTTCGGAACCGATCTTCGGTTCTGATTCAGCCACTTACTAAAGCTCGAGATCTCAAACCAGCTCGTGGCTCCATCTCTATCGCATGATGCAACAGTTCCTACCCCAGATCTTGTTTGCCACTGAAACAGATGAGTCTAATTCTAGCTCAGGCAAAGTATTACTTCAAAATTAGTATTTGTTATTCTAGTAGGTTAGCTTATAGTTAAAGCATTTTTCTAATAGTTAGTTACATTTTATAGGCTAAGTAGTTAATAACTTTGTGTGTTTTTTCCAGAGGCATTTTTTATATTTAGGCCTGTTAGTAACAGTTTCTTCTTAATAGTAATTAGTAGATAGTGTTTGTTGAGAAAATAGTTAGGAGCAGAGGACTCTCCATTTGCAAGTGCGTTTTTTCATTATAGTGTAGTAGTTTACATTGCTCGCTTCAAGTGAAGGTTAACTGATATATATAGCAAGCTTGACCTTTCCGTTTAAGCTTCTTTGGTGTGTCGCTAGACTTATTCTTAGTGTAGTGTAGTGTGATATATAGTTGGTTTGTGGTGAATTCAATCACCCTTTTTACACTTTAATTATTAGTGTTTTTTCTGGGTCTTAATATTCCCTGTCCCTTTAGACAGTTGTTGGTTTTCCTTGCATTTCCTAAAAAAGTGTCTGTGTAAGTTCAGCTCATTTTACTTAGAGAGCTTCTGGTGGTTAATCCCGTTTAAATTAGAGGGACACCTTCCAGTGTGTGTGTGCGCATGTGCATTGTTGGGTATTCACAATACTGATGTCTAAACCACAGAAAGAAGTTAAGCCTTCGGGCTTCAAGAAATATCCTAAGTGTGGACAAAAAATGTGTATAATGGATGGCCACATTGAATGTGTTTATTGTTTAGGCCCTATTCATCTGCAGGATACTTGTTCAATTTGTCACTCTTTTAGTGTGCTAGAGTGTTGCAGGAAAGAAAGAATAAGCTAATTTTGAAAGGCTTAATTAAAACCTGATTTGATGAGTCGTCGGAAGAAGGTCAAGATCCTCCCAAACCTCCTAAAAGACCCTCTACTTCTTCCTCAGGATCGTCAGAGCCATCTTCAAAACATGCTAAGATGTCTCTGTCTTCCAGTAAAACAGACTCGAGACCTTCAGCTTCGACTCCATTTGTATCGGAACCAATAGCTGTCGATATTCAGAGCAGCTCACCAATTTTGGAGCCGGTCTCCCTGATGGTAAGGTCCCCCATTCTACAGTCAGTGGCTTCAGCTCCGTCTTAGTCTTCCAGGAGCCTTTCTGAATTTGATGTGAATCGTGTGGTGCAGAGACTTCTAAAGGATCCAGCTCTAGCCAAATTGTTATCAGAATCAACTTGGAGAAGTTCGGTTCTGACCGTGCCCTCCGTGCCAGCTTTCATTCCTGCTCCGACTCCAGTTCGAGTTTCGGAGCCAGAGCGCTTGGAGCTGATAGTGTTGGATCCCATGGAGCTGAGACCTGCTCCAGGTCCATCGGTGCCTACCACTCTGATGACCTCAGAACCGTTGGGGTCTTCCGGGAGCCGACACTCACTGGTCGGGTCCGTGAGGGGTAGTCAAGTCGAATCCTTTTTGGGTCTGACTTTGCCTCTCAGTGCCTTGGCTCAGGTGAGCTCAGCCTCCACCTCGGCCTTGGAGCCGACTCCTGTGGTCCCGAGGGGTTCTTCCTATTCTTTGGAACCAAGAGATTCATTGGGCCATGGGAAGGGGGCTTTCGAGGTCATGAGGAGAGCTTTCTCCCCTCGGACATCACACCTATTGGAACCAGGTGCTTCGTCTCCTAGAGCTTCGGTGCTAGCTTCCACTCACACGATTCCTCCTCAAGCATAGAGATCCAGGGCTTCAGGCTGCCCCAGTGGGTAAGACCCTATCTTCCGAGGAAGGTCCCACTGAAGAGGTTCCTAGGAAGAGAGTTTGCAAGAGGAAGCATGTGGACTCCCCTGATGAGTTTATCACATCTGACACGGACCTCGAGGAGTCAGAAGGGTTCCCACGGTGTCCCCTCTTAGGATGTCTCCTTTTGTAGACATCCTGGAGATCCTTAGGCATAGAGGTGACTAGAAGTCCCTTTCCCCTTCTGAGGAGGAGTCTGTGTACCTGAAAGCCTTTGGATCTTGACCTTGAGCCACCTGGGTGACTCCGCCTTTCGATGAGTTAATAGATTTGATTTGTCGGAAGGCGTGGGAGTCTCCAGATTCAGTGGAACCGGTCCCTAGGAGGCCTAACAAATTTATTATGGCACCAGAAGGCAAAACCTTTTTGATGAAAAGAGTACCTGTTGATGCCATGGCTGTGGCAGTAGCCACCAAAAAGGAACTGTCAGACACTTCCTCCACTGTTCATCCCCCGAACAAAGAGTCCAGGTCGATGGACAGGTACGGAAAGCGCATCTTTTCTTCAGAGGCCTTTACCCTTAGGTCACTGAATTATCTTATGCATTTCATGAGATTTCAGAGAGATCTCCTTAAAGAGCGTGGAGATACTCTACAGGGTACTGTACCTGCAGGAGTCTCAAAGTGTCTTCACAACTTGATACCCTAATTTCGGTGGTGAAGTCTTCCATGAGGCTGATATCTTACGCAACAGATGGGGCGAATAGGTCAGCGGGTTCCGGAGTAGCCCCACAGAGACATTCCTGGATGCGCTTGTGCAATTTTGTGGAGCCCTTTAAGTCATCCTTTACTAATACCCCTTTGATGGCTCGTCCCTATTCGGGCCTAAAGTTAAGGACACACCCGGTGCCGCAGGGGTCTGTTTTTCCACTCCTTCTAGGCCCTATCCCAAGGGCCAGAAAGGGGGAAAAATGTGGTTCCATAAGTCCCGCAGAGTCTTTCCAGACACACAGGGTGAACCTTTCTCCAGGGGCAGAGGCAGAGGAGGAGGTAATAATGGAAGACTCCGTCCTCGTGGCAGAGGGGGTCCACAGAACCAGGTTAACCGAGAATATTTTTTCGGTAGGCCCTTTCAGCGCTCCTGCCCATCTCTGGAGCTAGTCGGGGGTCGACTATCATTGTACCCACAGGCCTGGCTACAAATAACGAAAGACAAGTGGGTACACACAGTAATATCCAGAGGTCATTCCATTCCTTTTTGTGTCAAACCCTCTTGTTCCAAAAAGAATCCCAGATGTTCTACCTAATCTAAGGGAACAAGCAATCATAGAAATTAAAAAATTTGCTTCAAAAAAGAGTCATCCAGTCAGTCCCCACAGACCAGATAGGATCCGGAACTTACTCAAGACTGTTCTTCGTGTTTCACTGTTGCAGTCATTACATTTGGGTTATCTGCCTGCAGGTAGGTCTCAAACGGCCTGAATACCAGAGTCTTGGATTCCTGCATCGGATGCTGCCCCTTCTTCCATGACGTCAGGTCATCAGGGGTATAAAACATGCAGCCGACGCCATTACATCAATCTTTCTTGCCGCGTGGTGCCCGAAGCAGAAACAGTTTGCAAGTGCCGGTCGGCCGACTGCTGAAATTTCCGTTTTCGAGTTTCAGAACCGAAGTCTTCGAATAAAAGATAAATACCCCGTTGGGGATCCTTTTTTCTTGCTCTTAACCAATGTCAGTAAAAGTTAACAATTGTCTTAGGTTCATAGGTTGATACTAGGCTATCTGCCCTAGGGCATTTATAAGCCTAGCCAGAGTATGTTTGGCTTTCGCCACCCTTTTAGATTAGTTGACTGTGCCTCTGTATAGTAGGTCACAGAAGGTAGCCCTTTTAAGGTTTGTTTACTGTACCTCTGTCAAGCAGCGTCACAGAAGAGATCCCAGGGGTAAACGTACTATCTCCCATCCATTCGTCAAGATTTCTCTTGAAGAGGGTCAGTGGGGGGCTCTGCCTGACATGGACTGGGATTTTGTTCCGGAGTGAGGGGAGCCTCTGAGATATGAATCTGTCCCTCCAGCATGTCCTATTTATTTCTTTGCTGAGGTTCAGGTCCCTGGAGCGTGTAGCTCTAAGGGATTTAGATTTCCTGAGGTGAAGCATGTCCATTAATTCTGGGTTGGACATGGCTTTATACGTCAGACACAGATCGCCTCTGAGTAGGCAGTACGCAACTGAGTAGAGCTGGAGTTTCTTTAGCCAAACTGCATAGGGCATCTGTTTGAGCCCCTTGATTCTCTTGGTGAGATAATTTTGGGGTCTTACCAGTTGCTGAAGGTGACGGGTAAGGTACATCCCAAATGGGGCATTGTACTCAATTATGGGCCTGATAAGTGATGAGTAGAGGGGCACAATGACATCTCTTGATCTAGATGTGAACCCTTTCATGATAAGGTGGGCTATATAGAAGGTCTTTCTAACCACTTTGGCAGCGTGATTGTCAAAGGGGAGATTGCTGTCTACTTGTGGTACCCTTCTGGAGGATGCCTGTGTCAGTCGGAGAGTCCATTATAGCACCCAGTTTGCAGTCATCTGCGAACTTGGTCAGCCATAGTCCACCCGTGTTAGCCTGTACCTCGGAGAAATATATACCGAACAAGAGAGGTCCCAGGACTGAGCCTTGTGGGACACCACTTGTAACTGGTTTAGAGTCTGACATAGCACCTGCTATTCTGACCATGTGGGTTCTATCCCTGAGCCAGTTTGCAACCCATCTTGTGACATAGGGGTTGATATTTAAGCCGGTGAGCTTATTTATGATGCCCGAGTGGGGTATTGTGTCAAAGGCCTTTGCGAGGTCCAGGTAGGCTGTGTGGACTACCTTCCCTTCATCTATGGCTTTGGTAACTGTTTAAAAGAAGTCGACCAGTTTAAGAGGCAAGATCTGCCCTTAACGAAGCCGAATTGGGTAGAATCCAGTATTTGGAGGTTCCCAATGTCTTTGTTTATGATTTCCATAATTATATGTTCCATAGCTTTGCAGACCAGGCTAGTCAGGCTTATAGGGCGATAGTTACCGGGGTCTGTTGTGGCACCACCTTTGTGGAGTGGGACCACTGTTGCTGTACGCCATTCCTTGGGAACATATCCTATAGTAAGGCTGAGATTGAACAGTGACTTTATATGAGGGTTTAGTTCTTCTTGGAGCTCGTGTAAGATGCAGCCCGGGACACCGTCTGGTCCCACTGATGCTGTGTTTTTAGCTTTGGAGAGGGAAGCTCTCACCTGTGCATCTGTGATCTCAGGAAGGCTACACTGTGTTGGGATAGACATTTGCTTTTTTGGGGGGAAGGGAGGGAGAAGTTTGCACTGAACCTTTCTGCCAGGATGTTGGCAACGTCTGTGGGTTCAGTGAATTTTTTGTCATTTTGCACTAACTCAGAGCATATCTGGGAGTTGCCTCCCAGGTTTCTGACATAACTAAAGAAGGCCTTGTGATTATCTTTAGTGTCTTGTGCAATTTTTCTTTCAAAGCTGGCCTTAGATGATTTTATGAGGGATCGTAGTTTCTTGCTAGTACTGATCAGTGACGCCTTCCCTTTTTGGGAGTTAACTCTGTCATTTAGTAGCTTTCTCCTTCTGTTGTATAGCTTATTTATGGCCGGGTCCACCAGACAGGTCTCCTGCCTTTGGAGGAGTGAGTCTTGGTTTTATTTGGGATAGCATGCTCCATGCATTCCTGTAGGTGTCCATAGAATGCTTTTGTAAAGGATTCTGCATTTTGGGCCGCATTGTCCACTGGCCCGAGGGCTTGGATTCCACCTCAGTTTTGAGAAGTGTGAAGTTTGCTTTTGAGAGGTTCTTCACCGTGGTTTCCTTGGCTAGGGGTGGGGACGGAATATGGATGTCCAGTGAGATTTGTTTATGGTCTGCTCTTACCAATGAGGGGTATACCTCTGTTGTGGAACATAGAGACCCCATGTTGGTGATGACCAGATCCAGTATGTTTTCCCCTCTTGTGGTAGTGGTGACCAGTTGTTCCATAGCATTTGAGTTTATAAATTCTAGGAACCGTTGGACGAGGGTGTTTGAGCTTGAGTAGTTTTCCCAATCGATGTTTGGGTAGTTGAAGTCACCCAATATAATAGTGTTTGGAGAGACCTTCATATTCTCCAGTGTTCTCAGGAAAGCCGAGTGAGGTTCCTGTGTTTGGGAGGGTGGTCTCTAGCAGGCTACAAACTGAAAGGCAGATGTAATGTGATTCTATCTCGCCTACATTCTCTACAGATGGGTTCGGAGCCGACTCGGCCGCTATACAATAGAACGCAGTCTCTTATTGGCTGAGTTACCTCGTATTCCAGGATGCACCACTACTGCTTCCCCAGATCTCGTTTGCCGCTTCTGAAGCATAGACGTGGTCTCAGACTTGGCTGAGCTAAGTGCCTCTTAGTGAGATTATTTCTGTCTAGTTTTGTGCTAAAACTTACCCAAAAGCTGTTTTAACAGCTACTTGTTGTTGTGTGACTGCGTATTTAAATTTTTTTGTGGTAAATTGTTTTTTTTTTGTGGTAAGTGATCCCGTTTAAGTTAGAGGGGCCTTGCCCTATCCTAGGCGTTTTAGTTAGAGTCTAGGCTGTAGTTTGTGTAGTTTTTGGAGTTTAGTGTGTTTGAAGTAGATAGCCATGTCGAAGGAACATAGACCATCAGGTTTTAAAAAATGTTCCAAATGTAATTATAAAATGTCCATTACGGACGACCATTCTTTGTGTGTTTACTGTCTGGGCCCGAAGCACCTCCAGGAATCCTGTAGCGTTTGCCACGCTTTTTCCTCTCGCGTCCTCCAAGAGAGGAAAAATAAATTAATTTTGAAAGGGTTTATTACCCCTTCCTTTGAGGAAGCCCTATCTTCTTCTTCTTCCCCTTCGAGGAAGAAAAAATCTTCGGCTCCGACCAGCCCGTCGGATCCGGCAGCTAAAAAGTCACGGCAGGCTTCTCCGTCGGCTCCACGGACTTCGGAGCCGAGGGCGGAACGGTCTGCCTCGATGTCTCCAGCCTCGACTCCTCTGGCTTCGGAGTCGAGAGCTCGGGCGTCGAGAGGCGAGTCATCTCCATCGGCTCCACTGCCTTCGGAGCCGATGAGGGTTGCCCGCTCAGACTCTTCCCCTTCGGTGCCGAAGTCCCCATCGGCTCCGAGGGAAATTGCAGTGGTAGTGGAATCTCCCTCGGCACCGATACTTCTCAAACCCATACGGAGACGGTCCCCCAGTCTTTCGGAGCCGGCGGAGAAGTCAACTCGGACCCGGTCGGTCTCTTCTCGGTCGTCGAGGATGTCTGATTCGGATGTAGACAGGGTGCTTCAAAGGCTTTTTCAGTCTCCGGTCTTTGCAAAATTGATCTCGGCTCCAGCCCAGTCGGCTCCGGAGCCGATTTCCCATCCTGCTATCTTGGTTCCTCCTCCAACAGCTTCGGCGCCGTTGGAGTCAGTGTTGGTGGAGCCAGTGGAGGTTGTCGGGTCGGTTCCGACCCGAACTCCAACCCGCCTTCGGTCGGGTTCGGTATGCGGACCTCCTCTGTCGGCCCTGGGGGGGACGCTTCGGGACCGATCCTTTCGGTTCCGAGCCTCCCTCTCGGTGCGTCGGCTGCGGGAGTTCCGACTGCTGTTGTGGCCTTGGGGGTTGAACCATCCCAGGACTCTGGGGGTCCCGCCTTCAAGGCCATGAGGAGTGCCTTGGCCAAATCCTCTCTGGCCACTTCTACCATCTCACCACCACCTTCCCTTGGCACGGAGACTGGCTCCTTTGCAATCCCCCTGTCTTACGACAGCGAAGCCCTTGGGCCTGAGGTTACCCCCATTGGGGGTTCCCTTCTTCCTGGAGGTCCCTCCGAAATGCTTTCGGAGGAACCTCCGAGGAAGAAACAGTGCAAGAGGAAGCACGTCGACTCCCCTGATGAGTCTCTCACCTCGGATACCGACCTCGATGATGCGGAAGGGTCCCCCAAGTCGTCCTCGGATGATATATCCTTTGCGGACATCTTGGAGATCCTTAAGCAACGAGGCGACTGGCAGTCCAAACCCCCTTCTGCTGAGGAGTCGGTTTTCCTCAAGGCCTTCGGCTCAGCCCTCCGCCTCCTGGGTGTCTCCGCCTTCGATGAGCTTCTGGATTTGATCTCTCAAGGGTGGGAACACCCGGATTCTGTTGAACCGTGCCAGCTCGCCCCAATAAATTCCTTCGCTCCCCTGATAAGGACTTTCTTTCGAAAGGTGTGGCTGTAGATGCCTTGGTGGTGACATCTGCCACCCAGCAAGATGTGGCAGAGGCTTCAACGTCCGTCCATCCTCCTAATAAGGAGTCTAGGAGCATGGATCGGTACGGGAAGCATACCCTTGCTTCAGCGACCTTTACAATAAGGTCTCTGAACTACTTGACGCATTTCACGAGACTGCAGAAGGATCTGGTCAAGGAGCTTTCGGATACCCTCTCCAGAAACTTACCTGAGCAGTTGGCCCAGACGGTTAACTCCCAGTTGGCTACCCTGTCCTCGTTATCCAACTCGTCCATGAGGCTCATTTCTTATGCAGCCGAAGTAGCGAGCAGAGCGGCGGGAACAGGTGTTGCTCTACGGAGACAAGCCTGGCTATGCCTGTGTCACTTTGCGGAGGCCTTTAAGTCTTCCTTTGCTGACGCCCCCTTTGATGGGTCCTCACTGTTTGGACCCAAGGTAAAGGACACTTTCACTCGCTGCGAACAGGAGGGTAAGACTTTAACTGCCGTAGGGGCCCGGTTTTCTACTCCCTTCAGACCTTATCCCAAGACTCGAAGAGGAGGGCAAATGTGGTTCCGTAAGTCTCAAAAGCCTTACTCGTCGCAGCAGAGCGATTCCCCTTCTAGAGGCAGAGGAGGGGGAAATTTTTCAGGGAGACGCCGTCCCAGAGGCGGCGGAGGCCCCCGCAACACTGGAGACTGCGAGTCCTTTCGTGGCTCCTCCTCCTTCCAGCATCCCTGAAGGAGTACCCGACTGTGCAGCTCCAGAGCCAGTCGGGGGTCGTTTTTCGAGGCACCTAAAGGCCTGGGAAAATATCACTCAGGACCAATGGGTGCTCCGAATCATCGCCGGAGGTTACACCATTCCCTTCTCTCAACCCCCCCCCCCACCATCCCAAAGAATCCCGGACCCGCCACCCAGTCAACGGGATCTTGCAGCCAGCGAAATATCGAAGCTGCTTCAAAAAGGAGTCATCCAACCTGTCCCCGCAGATCAGGCCGGATCAGGGACTTACTCAAGATTCTTTTTGGTACCAAAAATGACCGGGGACTTGAGGCCCATTTTGGATCTCAGCAAGTTAAACCGATTGGTGAAAAAGTCCAAATTCCGGATGGTTACCTTGCAATCCATTCTCCCGCTTTTGGAGAAAGGTGTTTGGGAGGGTGGCCTAATGGTTAAGGTGTTTGCCTTACAAACACAAGGTGCAGGGTTTGAGTCTCACACGGGATAATTGGCTAGGCTTAAAATGGCTCACAAGGGCAGTTAGCTTAGTACTAATCTATGAGCCTATGAACCTATGGATGTGCTCCATAGATCTCAAAGACGCCTATTACCACATTCTGATAGATCAGGCGTCGAGGAGACACTTGCACTTCAGCCTAGGAGACAGTCATTTCCAGTTCCGTGCACTGCCCTTTGGTCTCACCACAGCCCCCAGGGTGTTCACCAAATGTTTGGCGGTGGTGACTGCTCACCTGAGAAGTCTAGGATTCCAGGTGTTTCCATACCTAGACGACTGGCTCCTAACTGCCACCTCCAGGCATCTACTCTTGAAAACTCTAGCAGCCACTATCTCTCTAGGCAACTCCTTAGGAATCACCTTCAATTCGACAAAATCCGTATTGCTGCCATCGCAGCGTATTCTGTTTATTGGTGCAGAAATAGACTCAAGGCAGATGCGAGTCTGTCTTCCTGCGGAAAGGATAGCAACGCTGCAGTCTCAGGTTCGGGCATTACTCCTCAGACGTCGCGCTCCAGCGAGAATGGTCCTGCAGCTGTTGGGTTCCATGTCAGCCACCATTCTTCTGGTCCCCTTGGCAAGGTTGCATATGAGGATACTCCAGTGGCTCCTATCAGTCCAGTGGTCTTATCAAGACCTTCCCCTCAGTCACCACATATTGATCACAGAGACGTGCAAACAGGATCTTCGTTGGTGGCTTCTTTCCTCCAACCTGAATCTAGGGCGACCCTTTGTTTCCCCATTCCCCTCGGCCACGTTGATTACGGACGCCTCCCAGACAAGATGGGGGGGACATTATCTGGACAGGTCGGTCCAAGGCACGTGGCACACCGACGAGAGTCTTCTCCACATCAATATCCTGGAAATGAGGGCGGTGCTTTTAACGTTGCAAGCACTGCACGATCACCTCCCCCAGGGTACGATTGCCATTCAGTCCGACAACATGTCGGTAGTCTGGTACTTAAACAGGCAAGGAGGGACCAGGTCTTACCCACCTTGCAGAGAGGCCATGAAGGTATGGGATTGGGCGATTGCTACCAAACGTTTCCTAGTGGCAACACACATTCTGGGGAGATCCAACGTGATAGCCGACAGACTGAGCAGAACTATTCTCTCCCCTCACGAGTGGTCCTTGAACGACAAAGTGGTAACACAGATTTTCACGAGATGGGGAGCTCCTTGTTGCGATCTTTTCGCAACTCCCCTCAACGCGAATTGCCAGCAGTTCTTCTCTCTCACCCCAGTTCTGGGGGAGATCCCCAAGGATGCTCTAGTCCGAGCTTGGCCCCCCGGTCTGCTATACGCTTTTCCACTGGTTCCCCTTCTCCCCAAGGTGATTCAGAAGGCGATTCGCTTGGAAAGCAAAATGATTCTAATCGCCCCATACTGGCCTCGTCAAGTCTGGTTCCCCTTTCTTCACAAATATGCATTGGAGGGGCCCTGGTTCCTGGACCAAGTTCCGGACCTCTTGATGCATCAGTCAGGACAGCTCTATCAGTCCCTCCATTCATTGAAGTTAGCAGCTTGGCTACTCCTCTTCCGACCATAGTTAGGAGCCATTCTTTTGACCCTGAAGTCATGCATATTTTGTCCACGGCTCACAAGACTTCTACAAAAAGATGTATAGCAATAAATGGAAGAGGTTTGCTATTTGGGCCCAACTCCGAGGATTAGACCCTATGACAGCCTCGGTGTCAGAGGTTCTGAAGTTTTTAGCTTCCCTGTTCAACCAAGGTTGTTCAGTGTCTACCATCAAAGTTCAATTGGCTGCTATTTCCAATTTTCACGAGAGCGTAGAACCACCTTTAATGAGCAACAAGTTGTGCAAAGCTTTTATTAAAGGAGTTTGGCTTCTACGCCCCCCCTATATCTCATCCTGCACCACCGTGGGACCTTAACGTGGTGTTAGGTGCATTAACCTCATCTCCCTTTGAGCCGGCAGCAACCTGTGACTTAAAATTTCTTTCTTGGAAGACTGCTCTTCTAGTTGCTATTACATCAGCCAGGCGAGTTTCAGAACTTCAAGCCCTATGTGTCAAACCACCATACCTGGTATTTCACAAGGATAGAGTATCTCTTAGACCAAACCCATCCTTTATACCAAAGGTTTGTTCTAACTTTTGTTTGCAACAATCAGTGGAATTACCGTGTTTTTTCCCTAAGTATTCAAACAGAGCTGAATATACCTTTCACAGCTTAGACGTGCACAGACAATTACGTTTCTATTTGGATAGGACACACCAAGCACGAAAATCAGATCAACTGTTTGTGTCCTTTTCGGTTAGTAAATTGGGCAAAGCCGTCACAAAAGTCACTATTGCCAAGTGGATCAGAGACTGTATCAGTCATATTTATCTAATTTCAAATAAGGAGCTTATAGTTCCAGTGAAAGCTCATTCTACCAGGGCTATGGCCACTTCGGCAGCCTTTCATTCTAAGCTCTCTAATAGTGACATTTGTGCGGCTGCTACGTGGTCTTCTCTACACACCTTTATTTCTCACTACAAATTGGATGTGGCATCTAGGGGTCGAGCTTCCTTCGGTTCCACGGTTCTCAGGAGCGTTTTCCAGTGAGCCACCCAGGAGTTAGGTGCTAGGGACGCTGTCCCATCTGTAGAGAATGTAGGCGAGATAGGATCACATTACATCTTTTAGTTATGTACTTACCATAACTTTAGATGTATGGGATCCATCTCGCCTACATTCCTAATAACCCACCCTCCTTCCCCCTGCCTCGTAGACCAGAAGAGACCGGACGATCCGAATTCAACTTCTTCCTCTCTTGAAACACCTGGCAATGTTATAACAACAGTCTATGTGTGTGTGCATGTGTGCGGACAAACAAGATCTGGGGAAGCAGTAGTGGTGCATCCTGGGATACAAGGTAACTCAGCCAATAAGAGACTGCGTTCTATTGTATAGCGGCCGAGTCGGAGCCGAGGATTGGCTCCGAACCCATCTGTAGAGAATCTAGGCGAGATGGATCCCATACATCTAAAGTTATGGTAAGTACATAACTAAAAGTTTTGCCCACTGTTAGTTGCACATGGATGGTCTCCGAAGCTTCATGCAGTGCCACTAGCCTGGAGTTGTGGGTATCTTTGATAAATATGGATACTCCCCCTCATTTTGTGGTTCGGTCCTAGTTTTGGGGCCGGAAAGCATGGTATGAAGTATAGCCTGGTAGTGCTGGGGCGCTCTCGGGAGCCTTGAACCAGGTTTCTCTTACTGCACAAATATCGATATTCTCCATACTGAGGAGAGTCTTGAGTGCGTGCATCTTGAGGTTTAGACTTCTGGCGTTGAACAGCATTACCCTTAGTTTTTTTTCTTTGTGTTGTCTATGGGGGTGGGTTTGTCTTTTGAGCCTTGCCTAAAAAAGGCACTATGGGGGAGGCAAGAGCCTTAGCCAGTATTCGAAAACCCAGGGGTGACAGGTGCAATCCGTCCCTAGCGAAGCAACGTGGCTTGTCGAGCATGTCATCCCAGGCTGACAGACACTGGATCCCCTTTGAATGACACCAATACTTTAGCCAATTGTTAAAATGGATCATTTTGTCTTTATACTGTGGCATCATTCTTGGTGAGGGTAAGATGCTACTCAAGGTCAGGGTCATACTGGCCTGGGCTACATGATCAAAGAGCTCCTGCACGTCTTTTTTCATGTAGTCCAGGGAGGTACATCTCAGGTCATTCACACCAGCATGGACAATGACAGAGTCATACTTGTACTTGCTTTGGAGTGACCCGAGTGCTTGTGTTATGTGGCGGATCCTGGCACCCAACAGGCAGCTTACAGTGACCTTCTCCTTGTTCAGCCTGGTGAGTGGAACGTCAGTGTGTCTGACAATAGAGTCACCTATTACAACTGTATTAGGTGTGTTGTTTAGCCTTAAGGGCTGTGACTGTGTGGCACATTGAATTTGTGAGCTATGTGCTACGTGGATATTGTTTCCTGGTAGGTGTTGCTTGGATGTCTGCTTTGGAGGTCTCTGCTGCTTAGGCAGATTTTTATTTAGAGCCTCCAAGTATGTTTTTGTGTGTTTATGTGTTTGGTTTGCTGATGCGATAGGTCTATGTGAGACTGGATTTGTGGTGTGTGTGGTTACCTTCTCCTCCTGACAGGCTGTGCCAGTACTGGGTTGAGGGAGCTTAGCCTCCAGTTTGGCTATATAGTTGCATCTCTCACATCTATTTGAGCTTGTTGGGAGGAGGCGAGGGTGGTCTGTATACATAAGGCAGTTGTAGCATTGCCTCAAGATTCCCAGATTCACCAGCTGGACTGGAGAGTAAACTCGAAACTGACCATTGGACATGCCTGAATAATATAGGGAACTACTTATTGACTGATCAAAAGAACCAATAGGGAGCAAGTGCTTTGAAGGAGTATAAGAGGATGTAGTGCTTTAGTTTGTGTTTACCTATGAGATTACTTATACGAGCAAATGCAGGGCTTTAGAATGAGAATAGAGTACTTAATTTGAGATTTAGAGCAGTTCTAAGGGAAAAAGTGAAGAGTAGACTTTGTGGAGCCGGAAATAGTTTAAGCTTGTTTAAGTGGCACTGTCCGACACTGCTCTGTGTGCAAGACCGCGCTAAAAGAGAGTTGCAGGGTTTTAAGAGCTAGAGATCAAGGAGTTTAGAATTGACCCAAAATGGCCAATAAAACTACAGCTTCTAGGCAGTAACCACTCCTACAGGGACAGGCAGGCTGTTCAGTGTTAACCACTGCCACTGGTGAACACAGAGACTTGCCTTTAGTCCAAGCAAGCACTGGCCTCCAAGAAACTTACAAACAGTTCAGAACAGCAAATCTGTAACTGAACTTTCTTAAATTTCAGAAAGTGGGAAAAAAGCAAGATTTTTTTTCTTTTTTGTTTTAGTTTAAAGGTAGCAGAGATACACATGTAGCAAAATAATCACAACAGTGCAATAAATGACCCCACACTTGAGTGCTAGGCCAAAGTCAGGTAAAATGCAGTTTTAAGAGAAAAAAAAACGATTTTAAGTTAAGTGCAACACAGGAAATGCAGTAAACAGGCTCTAGATGTGTTCTAAATACTGTTTCTAATACAGATATAAATTTAACAAGCTGAAAAACGCCGAAAAGTAGGCGGCAAAGCAGTAATTCTTAACAAAAAAGCAGAAGAAAATACTTAAAATCTCAAAAGTGGCTCCTTTCTCCTCTCAGCGTTTTCTCCCCTTGGTAGGTGCTTCAGCAACAACTAACAAGCCTGGAAAGAGGAAAACAAATACCTGTGGAAAGCAGATACCTCATAAAGATTTTAATTCGTACTGCATTCCTTGCTTTGGCGCAGACCACGACATCCCTTGCTGTCGTTTTTTTGCCTTATTCAACCCCCAAACTATTCGCTGTCTGTATATTTTCGCAGCAAATTATTGTGGTACTCTGTTTAACTATCCAGAAATGGTTTCAGTAAGCCATCCGACTACCGATATTCTGAAAAAAACATAAGGATAAAGACAAAGACAGACCGCATAGGTCCAAAACTGCCGACAACGCTTCCATTAAGCTAGTCGCCAGTTCTCTGGTACTCAGTGAGGCGCTTTTGCAGCCCCTGATACTCGCTACTTCAGATTCGCAGGCCTCTAGTGAGACCCATTCGGAGTCCGCTATGCTGCGAGATGTTTCTTCGACTATGGAACCTGCAGATGTTTCTACCATGGATGGATCCGGAGACGCTGAGCAGGCACTGGCTTCTGAGGATGTATTCAGGCCTACAGATTTGCATTTTAAACCAATGCCATCTTCTTCAACAAGACCTAAAACTCGACCCACGCCTAGAAAACCGACGTCCAGACTGCATGGTCAGGCCCATATGCATAAAAAACTAATGCTTAGAATGGCTGAAGACCTTATTACTTTAATTAGGGGAAGCCATCCTTCTCCCTTTAAGAGACCTAGAACTGATTTTCCTTCTGATTCTTCTGATCAGGATTCTGAAATTTCTGTTTTTTTGATTACCAGGATTTGCCCTTATCTACGTATGAGGATTCTGATGCAGAGGATTCCATTCCCTCTGCTTCCCCTCCAGAAGAATTTTCTTTTGGTGAAACCTTGCACACTCTTAGGGAGCATTTCCGCTGGGAAAGCTAGGATTACTCTGACTCCAAAAAGAGGCTTAGGGAATTCTTACTCCTCCCTCAACACAGGCCTTTAGCTATCCCTCCTGTTGTGGACATTGCAGATGATAATTTATTGGAATCTAGCCTGGCACCAGACACTTTACCTCCAGCTCCCAGAAAACCTGACAGGTATTACAGAGTACTTGACTCTCACAATTTCCTCTTCAAGAATCCTACTGCGGATCCAGAGACCATTTCCCAAGGACCAAAGGGCATTAAGGCTACTGCTGCCAAAAACCATACCCCCTCTGTTAGAGATTCCAGGGCCTTGGACAAATGGGGTAAGAAGGTATACACTTCTGCTACTTTGGCCATTAGGGCCTTAAATTGCCAGTTTCATATGTTAGTGTCAGCAGTATATTATGGGACTACTTAAACAGAAAATGATGTTGATTCCTGACTGTGCTGAGCACAAAGAATTACAGGATTTAATGCATTCTGCTGAACAAGTTGGTAAACATACTTTGCATTGTGGTTTTGACTCTTTAGAAGCATCTTGCAGGGCTGCTGTCACTGGGTCTGTTCTTAGAAGGCATGCTAGGCTTAAGGAGCAAAACTTGCCAGATCATGTTATAGCTAAATTACTGGTTGCTCCCTTAAACCAAGACTGCCTGTTTGGCAACAAGGCAGAAGAAGTCCTTAAAAAGATGGAGGAAAAAGCTAAATCTATGCAAACTGTTAAAGATTTCCTGCAAGTAAAGCCTCCCAGATTTAGTAGGCATTGACCTTCTAAGAATTGGTCCTTTCCAGTCTCTTCCAGGCCTTCTCAGTCCAAACCCAGGAAATGCAGACCACCTAGGTTACAGTCTCAGGCTACACACAAGCCTAAGCAGTGGGGGGCTCCCACTTCCAAAGCTGGAAGTAGTAAGACACCCCCCTGTGGAAAAATGTCACAATGACTTAACCTTAACCCTTCCAAGCCCTGCTCTACTGCCTGCTCCCTTAGGAGGAATGCTCGCCCTGCATGCAAAAAACTGGGAACTAATTACCCAAGACAAATGGGTTTTAAGTATAGTTTTCCAAGGATACAGATTCCACTTCCACACCTTACCAACCCCAAACGGTTGGCCAGACCTACCCCCAAATCAGTGGGCAGAGGCTCAACAGCAGGTTCTTTCTCTTCCAAGTATCAGGGCTATTCCTGTCCCAGCAGAAGAAAGGGGACAAGGTTTTTACTCAGGACTTTTCCTGGTACCCAGAAAAGACAGATCCTGGCATCCTATTGTGGACCTCTCTAGTCTAAACACCTTTTTGGTAATCCCAAAATTCAAAATGCAGACACTTCAACAGCTGCTTCCTATGCTAGGCAAAGATGCCTGGTTGGCAACCTTAAACTAAAAGGAAGCTTACCTGCACATTCCAATAAGGGAATCTTGCAGGAAATAACTACGCTTCAGAGCAGGCTCCATGCACTATCCATTCTCTGCACTTCCCTTTGGCTTATCTTCTGTGTCCAGGGTATTCACAAAGTGTCTAGCTTCAGCCATTGCATTTTGCAGGCAGAGAAATATTCAAATATACCCATACCTGGATGATTGTCTAATTCAGGCAGAAAGCCAGGACATGCTGTTAAAACATCTGGCATTTGTAAAGAAACTTCTAATCTCGCTGGGGTACACCATAAACGAAAAGGAATCTCATCTGGTACCCTACCAACAGATTGTATTCTTGGGAGCAAGCTTGAACACAGCTTCGCAGATGGCTTACCTCACACCAGAGAAACAAGTTGATTTGACAGCCTACTTCAAACTACTGGCCACAAAGATCCAGCTATCTGCAAGGAAAATTTGCAAGCCCTGGGGTTCATGGCCTCTTGCATTCTACTAATTCCATATGCAAGACTGCATATGAGGAAACTACAATCATATCTAAAAAGCCTATGGTGTCAACATTCTCATGACCTGGAATCAATGATTCCTATCATTCCTTGTATAAAGACAGAGTTGCTTTGGTGAGAAGAGGCCTGGCACCTCAAGAAGGGGCTCCTTTTAATCTACCCCCTGCCGCCCAAACCCTGACAACAGACTCATCAGACTATGCATGGGGGGCTCACTTGGCAGGGCAGTGCATTCAGGGTAAATGGAATCCGAGTAAGATACACCTGCATATCAACCAAAAAGAAATGTTAGCTGTACAGAATTCCCTGACAGCCTTCAAGGACCACATCCTTCCAGGACAATTATTTGTAAAGACAGACAACACCACAGTTATGTGGTACATAAACAAGCAGGGGGAAACCCACTCGTACCCTCTCTGCAGACTAGCCATGGCTCTGTGGAACACAGCCTTGAGCTACCAAGCTCAATTACTGCCAGGCAAGCTAAATTCACTGGCAGACGACCTAAGCAGAAATCTCATTGACCCACACTAATGGAAACTGGAACCAAAAATATTCAACCTCTTGAACAAATGTGAGACTCCAGAGATAGACCTGTTTGCCTTCCCCCAGAACTACCAATTGGACAAATTCTGCACAAGGACTCCCCAAAGTCAAGCTTGGAAAGTGGATGCCCTGTCCTTCACCTGGGAAAGCCTCTTGGTTTATGCCTTTCCCTCTCTGCCTCTCCTCTCGAAGGTTCTGCTGAAGATCAAACAGGACAAACTAAGGACAATTCTTATTGCACCAGACTGGCCTCACCAGCACTGGTACCCCCTCTTGCGCAGCATGATACTGCTGGATCCATGGCACTTACCTCAGACACCTTCCCTGCTGTCCCAGCAGGCGGGCCATATTCTGCACCGTCAGCTTCAAACCCTGAACCTTGCAGCCTGGCTAATTCCTTGAATTCTCCAGTAGCATCCCTCAGCAGGTGCTAGAGGTCATTCTGGAAGCAAGGAGACCTAGTACTAGAAAATCCTATACTGAAAAGTGGAAAAGATACTGTTCCTGGAGCCAGACCCAGGGTATGGGCACTACGGTGCCCAGTTTACCTCATATTCTTAAGTACTTAACAGAAATGCTCCACAAGGGCCTATCCTTCTCGTCAGTTAAAATTCATGCCTCTGCAATTTTAGCACATTATAATACTGAACCACCCTTCTTCTCTCACCCCCTGTTAAAGCAATTCCTCAGAGGGGCTAAAAATTTAAGACTCCCCCAGGCGAGCCCCTACTCTAGCCTGGGACCTTAACTTTGTATTGGAAAAGCTCACTCTCCCTCCATTTGAACCAGCTACAACTGCAGAGTTGAAATTCCTTTCTTGGAAAACAGCCTTCCTTCTCGCCATCTCTTCAACAATAAGAGTGTCTGAATTACAGGCCCTCATGGCAGTGGAGCCCTTGATTATCTTCCATGCAGTCAGGGTTTCCGTTAGGACCAATCCTTCCTTTATGCCCAAGGTGGTGTCTAGTGTGGTCCTGTATCAGTCCATTCATTTGCCTACCTTTTTTCCTAATCCACAAAACAAAGAAGAATGAATTCTGTACTCTTTGGACGTGCACAAACAACTTAGATTTTATTTGGACAGGACTAAGCCTCTCAGAAAATCTGAACAGCTGCTAGTTGGCTTTGCTGCAGGGGCAGAGGGGAAGGCCATTTCAAAGCAAACCATTTCCAAATGGATAGCACATTGCATTCATTTTTGCTATAAGCACCATGGAAAACCTATCCCACAAGGGATAAGATCTAATTCCACCAGGGCTGCATCTACCTCTACAGCCTTTCTCAGAGGGGTCCCTACCAGGGATTTCCTAGAAGCTGCCACCTGGAGCTTTGTTCATACCTTCACCAAGCATTACCACATGCCTAAAATTTTCTAAATCCAGAGCTGGTTTTGCCACTGCAGTATTGCAGGGCTTAATAGGTGGCCCTAATGCTCTCTAACTTCCTCCTCCCTTCCTTAGCTTTGGGAATTTACCCAAATGTAATGACTGCAGCAGTGAAACACGAAGTACATAGTACAGTTGTGTACACTTACCATAAATATAGATGTTTGAGTGTATTCACTGTTGCAGTCCTGGTTACCCTCCCTCCGGCTGCCTGACTTCTCTTGGCTCTAACTTTCCTTCTTGTTGGGTGTATTTGAGCTTTCTGCTGTATTTGCTTTTTGTTGGAGGTGTAACATAACATATAATTGCTTCCCGTTATGGGGGCACCTGACATCTGGGGCAAGAAAAACTGATGTAATGGCGTCGGCTGCATGTTTTATACCCCTGACAACCTGACGTCATGGAAGAAGGGACAGCATCCGACGCAGGAATCCAAGACTCTGGTATTCAGGCTGGTTGAGGGCTACCTGCAGACAGATAACCCAAATGTAATGACTGCAACAGTGAATACACTCTAACATCTTCATTTATGGTAAGTGTACACAACTGTACTTTTTAGTGCCAAAAAAGACAGGGGACTGAAGACCCATTCTGGATCTCAGCAAACTCACAAATCTGTAAAAAAGACGAAGTTCCGGATGGTCACGTTTCAGCCGATACTTCCCTTTCTAGGGAAAGACAACTGGATGTACTCTATAGACCTCCAGGATGCGTACTACCACATCAAAATGGACAGGCCATCCAGGAGTCATCTGTGCGTTCGGCTGGGAACCAGTCATTTCCAATTTCGAGCTCTGCCCTTTGGACTCACTTCAGCCCCCGGAGTGTTTACCAAATGCATGACAGTAGTCACGGCTCACCTGAGGTATCTAGGATTCAGAGTGTTTCCAGACCTGGATGACTGGCTCCTAACTGCCACCACTGAGCATCTGCTTATACAGGTGAGAGACGCTACATTAAATCTTTGTGCCCTGTTAGGGCTTTCAGTCAACTATGAAAAATCTGCCTTATTGCCATCAAAACATATTGTCTTCATAGGCGCAGAGCTAAACACAACAAACATGTCTCTCAAATTACTAATAGACAGAATTCAGTCTCCCCGGCAACAGTTTCAGCTCCTTCTCCACAAATCGAGGTCAACAGCGAGAACAGTCATGAAGGTACTGGGTACAATGGCAGCAGCGATAATTGCAGTTCCACTTGCAAGACTACATATGAGAATACTACATTGGATGCTGTTTTCACAATGGTCCATGCAAAACCTTCCTCTGTCACACCCAGTAATTCTGACAGGAACTTGCAAGAGAGAAGATCTTCATTGGTGGCTTTATTCCAACCAGGTGACGATGGGCCGACCTATACATCCCCCTTCCCCGATGGCCACGGTGACCACGGACGCTTCCCAGATGGGGGGGGGGGGGCATTTTCAAGGAAGAACAGCCCAAGATACATGGCAGGATTTCGAGGCAGACTTGCATATCAATGTACTAGAGAAGAGAGTGGTACTTTTGGTATTGCAGGCATTTCAAGACTCTCTTCCGACAGGTACTGTTGCAATACAGACAGACAACATGTCAGTGGTATGGTACATAAACAAACAAGGAGGAACCAGGTCTTACCCCATTTGTTGGGAGGCCCTGAGAGTATGACAGTGGGCTACATCCTCCCAATGGTTTCTGATAGCAACGCACATCCTGGGGTAAACCAGAGTGATAGCCGACAGACTAAGCAGGGCCATTCTCATGCCGCATGAGTGGTCTCTGAAAAAAAGAGGTGGCAGAAAGGATTTTCCACAGATGGGGCCTGTCTTGCTGTGACCTTTTTGCTTCAGCCACAAACGCAAAATGCAGCATCTACTTTGCCCTGATTCTCCCTCCAGGGGAACTCCCCAGGGACGCACTCATACACGATTGGCCTCCGGGACTCCTTTATGCATTCCTGCCTGTTTCTTTGATTCCCAAGCTCTTTCAGAAAGCCATCAAATTGGACAGGACCTTAATCCTGATAGCTCCTTACTGGCCTCAATAGATTTGGTTCCCCTTTCTGAAGCCTCATCTAGTGGGAATACCACATTATGAAGCTGGCTCAAATGGAGGAAGAATTATTCATAAGGTCACAGCAAGACAGGTTCCAGATCTCCTGACATATGTGTCGAGGAGTCTTCACCCATCGCTTCAGTCCCTAAAGTTGACAGCATGGCTGCTCCGGTTCCCAATATAGCCAGGCTACATAATCTTTCTCCAGAAGAACAGCACATCTTGATTTCTTCCCACAAGATGTCCACTAGGAAACTTTATCAAAGTAAATGGAAGAGATTTTCTATATGGGCTGCTAACAATTCAGTTGATCCATATTCCGCACCACTGGCATGTATTTTGAAATTTTTGACCAAACTTTTTCAAGAAGTAGCAGCTGCAGCAACGATCAAGGTAGAAATGGCAGCTATCTCGAACTATCATATTGGGCTTAAAGGAGTTAACATCATGTCTCACAAACTTTCAGAAGCATTCTTAAAGGGCACTAATTTACTGAGGCCACCTATTAGACCATCTTTTCCACCTTGGGATTTGTCCTTTATACTGTCTCGGATAATTCTTCCTCCATTTGAGCCAGCTTCATTATGTGATCTGAAGTATTTATCCTGGAAAACCATATTCCTCATAGCTATAACATCAGCCAGCAGTGTTTCTGAACTGCAAGCCTTGACAATAAAGCAACCATATATGATTTTTCATAAGGATAGGGTATCACTTTGTACTAACCCTTCCTTTTTACCTAAAGTATGCTCTAACTTCAGCTTGAACCAATCCAATGCGCTCCCAGTATTCTTTCCTAAATATGGCAGAATACATGCTTCATCAGCTTGACGTCCACAGACAACTACATTTTTATCTTCATAGGACAAAAGACCATAGAAAATCAGATCAACTTTTTGTTTCCTTTTCAGAAAACAGGAAAGGCCAGCCTGTGACCAAACCTACTCTGTCCAGGTGGTTATCAGACTGTATTTCATTTATTTACCAGTCAGTAGACACAGTTGCCGAACAAGATGAAGGCTCATTCAACTAGATCTGTCAC
Organism: Protopterus annectens; assembly: GCF_019279795.1. Lineage (NCBI taxonomy): Eukaryota > Metazoa > Chordata > Ceratodontiformes > Protopteridae > Protopterus > Protopterus annectens. The sequence continues at coordinate 96,664,998 of NC_056725.1, read as the reverse complement.
AACTTCACAGGCCTTTAAGGCAAGACTACCATTAGACTTCATATGTGCAGCAACAACATGGTCAAGGCCTCATACTTTCATAACTCATTACAAAGTAGGCATGGCCTCCAGGGACAGGGCCTCTTTTGGTTCGACTGTTCTGAAGAATATACTCCAGTGAGCCACCCAGGAAAGATGGTGCTAGGGACGCTATCCCATCAGTAAAGAATGATGAGCTAGGACAACTACACATGAAGTTATGTACTCACGATAACGTTCCATGTGAATTGTCCATCTTGTCTTCATTCTTAACATCCCACCCTCCAACCCCCAGCCTTGGAGTACTCTTGGAAGACTTAGAATTTCCCTTTTATATCTTTGGCTAAATTCAGCAACTTGACCCTGGTCCATGTCTTTTTAGTGTATGTGTGCGTGTGTATATATATAGATTTATATATATATATATATATATATCTATGAATATTTATGGGTCTACTACTTTTGAAATCCGGTAGTAGATTCTCACTAACGCAAAAGTGCACTTCACCGAAAGTGCACATTCGCGAACACCACTAGAACGAACAGGCAATGTCCTCCACTGTGATGTGATAGCCCTACTAGCTATCCACTATCCTTAACCCAAGCCCTAACCCTAAGGTCCGTGACTACCACACCACAGTGGAGGACATAGGTCCGTGACTACTGCACCGTGTAGGACATACAATTTCCTCCACTGTGGTGCGTTAGTCATGGACCTTAGGGTTAGGGCCTAACCCTAAGGTCCGTAAACATTCGCTCAGGTGGTGTTCGCGGAAGTGCACTTTCGGTGAAGTGCACTTTTGCGTTAGTGGGCATCTACTACCGGATTTCGAAATAGTGTAATTTTGATCTCCCATCAGTAAAGAATGAAGACGAGATGGACAACTCGCATGGAACGTTATGGTCAGTACATAACTTTAATTTTTTTGCCAAATTATAGCCATGGCCTAAGCTGTTAAATTAACAGCTTAATGGGTTAATGGCAAGGCAGAGTAGCAGTGATGACAGAGATTTACCCTAGAATATCCCCCTTTCATTTTTTATCCCTGGGATAATAATCTGTCCTTTATCTTGGCTTAATTGCAAAGTAGTCTGCCATTGTTTCATGGTTACTGTAATTGTAGTCAATCAGTGTAGGGTATATCTTATACATTTTTAAGCATTCTTTTATCCATGAATATGGGATACTAGCAAATGCTTTTTTATAGTCAGTCCATACCATACTTAGAATTTTTTTCCCCTTTTTGCAGTTCTCCACTGTACTTTATTTGACAACAAATGATCCTTGGTTCCATATGACTTTCTTTTATTGCCCTTTTGTTGTACTGCCATAATTGAGTTTTCTTCTAAATGACTATAAACTCTGTTGGCTTCAGTTCCTGTGTATAGCTTATATATCGTCGGAAGGCAAGTTATTGGCCTATAATTTTTAGGGTAGCTTGCAGGTTCACTGTTAAGTAAGAGCATTGTTTTGCCCGTTGTTAGACAGTGTGATGTCTGTTCGAGGTGCACATATAAATAGATCTGAAGTAGTAAACTTAATTTTGTCTTCAACCTGTGGGTATTCAGATCCATATCGGATTCGAGCTGGCAACTTTATAAGCATCTGCTCCAAGCTCCTCCCTTTACCCATAATATACCACCATCTCCTGCCTTCCCTCAGATCTCGTTTGCCGCTTCATGCATCAGCATCGTGATCTCCGCAGCTCTGAGCTTTCACTGGTACTGTAAGTGCTTTTTGGGGTTGTTCTAGCGAGTTTTTAACTTAGTTAGTTTCCCTTTCCTCCCCCTACGCTAGTTCGTCGGTTTTCAAAAAAAAAAAGTGAGGTAGTTTTGTGTAGTTCCTCCCCTTCCTTAGTGTGTGCGTGATCAGGCTAATTTGTTTTTGGTGACTAGGTTTGTTTTTTGCTTTGCTGGGATGTCTGTTCAGCCTAAACCCCACCTTAAAGAAATGCTCAGAGTGAGGTCATAAGCTTTCACCAGCTGACTGCCACACTGTGCGTTGTTTGCTTGGGCGTTTCACATTTGTCCGTCCAATGCAGCATTTGTTCAGGGTTCAATCCTAGGGCCCTTAGAGACAGAAAGGCAAAACTCGTGGTGAAAGGCCTGCTTCCTGCATCGACTTTAGATTCCTCAACGGTCATGGCTACGGCTTCTTGTACTGCAACTCCCGTCTCTCACATCAGACACTGACCTCGAGGAATTGGAGGGGTCCCCTAAGTCATCCTCTGAGGATGTTTCTTTCTCTGACATCCTAGAGATTTTGAAGCAAAGAGGTGAATGGCCATCCAAAGCCCCCTCCGAGGAGGAGTTGGTCTTCCTGAAGGCCTTTGGTGCTCAGCCCTCCGCCTCCTGGGTATCTCCACCCTTCGACGAGCTTCTGGATTTGGTTTGTTGAAGGGTGTGGGAAACCCCTGACTCTGTGGAACCAGTCCCCAGGAGACCCAATAAATTTTTGTCTGCTCCTCCTGATAAGGAATTTCTATCCAAGGGAGTCCCTTTGGATGTCATGGTGGTGGCAGCTGCCACCCAGAAGGAATTAGCTGAGACTTCTTCCACCGTCCATCCCCCTAACAAGGAGTCTTAAGACTATGGACCAGTACGGGAAGCATACGTTTTCTTCAGTGACCTTTACCTTACGGTCACTGAATTACTTATCGCACTTTACACGGCTCCAGAGAGATCTTCTAAAGGAGCTTGGAGATACTCTCACGGGTAATGTTTCTGAGGAGGTGGCCCAGAAGGTCAACGCTCCGATGTCTACCCTCAATTCTGTTGCAAAATCCTCTATGAGGCTAATCTCCTACGCAGCCGAGGGAACGAGTAGGGCAGCAAGTTCAGGAGTTGCTCTTAGGAAGCAGGCCTGGATGCGCCTTCGTCATTTCGCAGAGGCTTTCAAGTCTTCATTCACTGATGCCCCGATTGATGGTTCCTCTTTGTTCGGAGCCAAGGTGAAAGACACTCTCACTAGGTGCGAGCAGGAGGGAAAAACTCTGTCTGCCGTAGGAGTCCGTTTTTCCCTTCCCTCTAGGCCTTATCCCAAGGCCCAGAGGGGTGGAAAAATGTGGTTCAAGAAATCACAGAGGTTTTTTCCCGGTGCACAAGGTGAGCCCCCCCCCCCCTCCAGAGACAGGGGAGGGGCTGGTTATTCAGGAAGATGCCGCCCTAGGGGCAGAGGAGGCCCTCGCAACTCGGGAGACCGCGATTCCTTTCGTGGTTCTCCCTACCACCGCTCCTGATGGGAGGCCCGACTGTGCGTTTCCAGAGCCAGTCGGGGGGGGTCGAATCTCATTATATCCAGAGGCCTGGCAAGATATCACCCAGGACCAATGGGTTCTATGAATAATTTCCAGAGGATATGTCATTCCCTTCTCGTCAAATCCCTTTCCAATCAATAAAATCCTGGATGTTCCACCCAGTCTAAGAGATTACGCAGTTTCAGAAGTTTCAAAGCTGCTAGATAAAGGAGCCATCCAACATGTCCCCTCAGACCAGATCGGATTAGGGACTTACTCCAGATTCTTTTTGGTGCCGAAAAGGACAGGGGACCTGAGAACCATTTTGGATCTCAGCCAATTGGACACCCATTTGCAAAAGTCCAAGTTCCAAATGGTCACGTTGCAGTTTGTTCTCCCATTGTTGGGAAAAGAAGTGTGGATGTGCTCCATCGACCTCAAGGATGCTTACTACCACATAAAGATGGACAGGGCATCCAGAAGTCACCTACGCTTCCGCCTGGGAGCCAGTCACTTTCTCTTTTGAGCCCTGCCCTTTGGTCTCACCACAGCCCCCAGGGTGTTTACCAAATGCATGGCGGTGGTGACTGCTCACTTGAGACGTCAGGGATTCCAAGTGTTTCCATATCTGGATGACTGGCTCCTTACTGCCACCACCAGGCATCTACTACTTCAGACCAGGAGCGCTACTATCAACCTATGTCAACAGTTGGGCATCACATTGAACTGGGAAAAATCTGCTTATTGCCCTCACAGCTTGCCACTTTTATAGGCGCCGAATTAGACACCGTCCTCATGCGGGCGGTTCTACCACAGGAAAGAATCAGAATCCTACAAAAACAGGTTTACGCCTTGCTCCCTCTGAGAAGAGTGAAGGCAAGATGGACCCTCCAATTGTTGGGGACAATGGCTGCTATGATTATGTTAGTCCCTCTGGCAAGGTTACTTATGAGGCTCCTTCAGTGGCTACTCTTCGCCCAGTGGTCTCTTCAACGTCTTCCACTTTCTCACCCTATTCTACTCACAGACAGGTGCAAACAGGATCTCAGTTGGTGGCTTTGCACCGACAACCTCAATGCGGGAAAGCCCTTCATTCCTGCTCCCCCAGTTGCCACGGTGACCACGGATGCCTCCCATATGGGGTGGGGGGGGGGGGCATTATCTAGGCAGGACACTCCATGGCACGTGGCAAGAGCATGAGATGCATCTGGATATCAATGTCCTGGAGATTAGAGCTGTGCTACTAGCATTGCAAGCACTTCAAAGTTTTCTTCCTCTCGGGACTATTGCAATCCACTCAGACAATATGTCAGTGGTGTGGTATCTGAACAAGCAGGGAGGAACCAAGTCATATCCCCTTTGCAGAGAGGCCATGCGAGTGTGGCAGTGGGCAGTGTCTTCCCAACATTTTCTGGTAGCAACGCACATTCAGGGAAGTCCAGTGTGATCGCAGACAGGCTAAGCAGAGCTATTCTGATGCCTTAAGAGTGGTCCCTGAACTGTCAAGTTGCAGAACAGATCTCCAGAAGGTGGGGTCAGTTTTGTTGCAATTTTTTGCCAACCCCCTCAGTGCCAAATGCAGCAGCTACTTCACCCTGATCCCTCCTCAGGGGGAGTCACCCAGGGACGCTCTAGTCCACAATTGGCCCTCCGGTCTATTATATGCCTTCCCTCCAGTTCCCTTGCTGTCAAAGGTTATTCAGAAAGCGCAATCCTTGGGAAGCAAAATGATTCTGATTGCCCCACACTGGCCTCGTCAAATTTGGTTCCCCTTTCTCCATCCCTATCTCATAGACGCTCCTTGGATTCTGGACCCACAACCAGACTTACTGACTCATGTCAGGGCAGCTCCATCCCTCTCTTCGGACTCTCCAGTTGACAGCCTGTCATTAGTTAGGCTTCACCAATTTTCGCTGCAGGTGGTTCATATTCTATCTTCCCGCTGGTTCATATTCTGTCTTCCTCTCATAAGCCTTTGACCAGGAAGATTTATTACAGCAAATGGAAGAGGTTTTCAATCTGGGTTTATGCCAAAAAGATTGACCCTTACACAGCTCCAATTTCATCTTTATTGGAGTTCCTGTCTATGTTTTTTCAACCAGGGTTCAACGGCCATAACCATTAAAGTCCAGTTGGCGGCGATTTCTACCTTTCATGTCGCAGATGAACCTAGTCTAATGGCACATAGACTCTGCAAGGCTTTCCTGAAGGTCACTTTGTTACTTCGTCCTCCGGTCTCGGAACCTGTTATGCCTTGGGACTTAAACTTTGTTCTACAGGGTCTTACTTCACCCCCCTTTGAGCCTGCAGCCACTTGCGATTTAAAATTCTTAACTTGGAAGACTGTCTTTTTGGTAGCCATCTCATCAGCCAGATGTGTTTCGGAGCTTCAAGCTTTATCAGTCCAACCCCCTCATTTGATTTTTCATAAGGACAGGGTTTCTCTCAGACTGAATCCCTCCTTTCTTCCCAAAGTAGCGTCAGTTAGTAACCTTAACCAATCTATTGAATTGCCAGTGTTATTTCCTCAGTTCTCAAACAAGGTAGAATTCAAATTTCATCATTTGGATGTGCACAGAGAATTATGTTTTTATTTGCACAGAACGAAAGACCTCAGGAAAATCTGATCAGTTGTTTGTTTCATTTTTGGAAAACAGAATTGGGTCTCCTGTTTCCAAAGTCACGTTGTCCAGGTAGATTTCCAGTAGTATTTATTTCATTTATACCTCAGGGGGGAAAGATTTACCGTTCCAGGTGAAGGCTCACTCTACCCGGTCTGTATCTACATCTACAGCTTTTTAGGCCAAATTGTCTATGGATATTTGTGCTGCGGCTACTTGGGCATCTCTTCACACCTTTTTTACTCATTACAAGTTAGATGTGGTATCTAAGGGCAGGTCTTCCTTTGGTTCCACAGTACTCCGGAGTACTTTCCACTGAGCCTCCCAGGATTTAGGTGCTGGGGACACTGTCCCACGGGTAAGAATGTAGGCGACATTGGACTACATAACATCAAGAAGTTATGTACTTACCATAACGTTCGATGTATGTAGTCCATCTCTCCTCACATTCTTACTTAACCCCCCTCCATCCCCCGTCCTGGAGGATCTGGAGGTTAAGCTTGTTTTCAGAGTTCCCTTCATTCTTGGTTTGTTTTTCCTTTCCTTAGGTGGTGTTATGCATGGAGAATGAGTGCTGGTGCTCGCAGCAAACTAGATCTGGGGTAGAGAGCAGTGCAGCATGGGATACCATCACAGCCCAGCCAATAGAAAGACTTCGAGCTGAAAAGTATGGCCGAGTTGGAGTCGACATTCTGCTCCGAATGCTCGGGTAAGAATGTGAGGCAAGATGGACTACATACATTGAACGTTATGGTGAGTACACAACTTCTTGATCGAGACCCCAGCCTATTCCCTTGGATTCCACCCAGACTCCTTCGGACTCGGGTGTGACTCGCTTCCTCTTGTCTCTGGGACAGCCCGTGCTAGAGGATCCCCAGGCGGTTTTCCTTGAGGAACTCCCTGCTGCTCACCACGAGCCCTCTTCAGAGTGTCCCACTGAGGAGGTGCATCGTAAGCACATGTGCAAAAGGAGGCACTTGGACTTCTCTGAGTCCCTTACTGAGAACACTGATTTGGATGAAGGAGAAGGTTCACCCAGGTCACCTCCCGAGGATGTCTCCTTTGGAGGCATCATGGAGATCCTCCGCCAGAAGGAAGTTGGTCAGCCCCAAAACCTTCTATGGATGAATCAGTGTTCCTGGAGGCTTTTGGCACGGGCCCATCTACTTCCTGGGTGTCCCCGCCGGTGGATCCTTTAGTGGATCTTATCACCACGCAGGCATGGAAGGAGCCTGACACCGTAGAGCCGATACCAAAGCACCCAGATAAAATTCTTTCTCCGCCTTCTGACAGACCGGTATGGTATAAAGGATCCCCTGTAGAAGTTATGGTGGTTGCAGCAGCCACCAAGAGGGAACTAGCTCAAGAGAGTTCCTTGGTCCACCCTCCGTTTAAGGAATCCAGGACCTTGGATCGATTTGGGAAGTGAGTGTCTTCTTCAGCAACATTTTCCATCTGAGCGCTGAACTACTTGGCACATGTCATATGATTGCAGCGAGACCTAGTCCTGGAGTTAGCTGAGTCGCCCCAGAGCCTTTATCGCAGGAGGACAAGCGTCTGTTCTCCATGAAGATGTCTACTTTGAAATCAGTGTTGAACACGTCCATGCACCTCCTTTCTCATGCTACGGAAGGAGCAGCTAGGGCGGCTGTGACTGGCGTTGCTATGAGGCGACACGCTTGGCTCAGACTGTGTCAATTTACGGACCCCTTCAAGGCGTCTTTTACGAATTCTCCCTTTGATGGTTCTTCTCTCTTTCAGAAGACCGTCCGTGACACCCTTATCCAGAGTGAGAAAGACGGGAAGACCTTGTCTGTTGTCAGAATCCACTTCTCTAACCCTCAAAGATCCTTTTCCCGGAATCAGGGAGGGCAAAAGAAGATGCAGTTCCAGAAATCTCAGTTTTCTCGGGACTCTTCGGACAAGTCGTCAACTAAAGGCAGAGGGGGACATGACTGACACCGGCCCAGGGGCAGTGGGGGTCTAAGGAACTTTGGGTCTAGGGAGCCCTTCTTGGACAGGCCCATGCAGCAGCCCTGAGGGGTTGCCCGACTGTCATACTCTGGAGGCAGTCGGGGGAAGATTATCATTGCAGCTAACAGCATGGGAGTCCATAACTGCTGATCGTTGGGTGCTTCAAATAATATCCAGAGGTTACACCATCCCGTTTGTTGCCCCTATAATCTGACCAAATCACTACCCAGATGTCCCTCCCGCTCAAAGGGAGACGGTAGCACTAGAAGTTTCCTGTCTACTTCAAAAATTAGCCATCGAACTGGCCCCCTGATCAGTCTGGGTTAGGCATTTTCTCCAGGTTCTTTTTAATGCCAAAAAAGATGGAGGACCTCAGACCCATTTTGGACCTGTTAACCTTAAACCTGGCTGTTGCCAAACAGAAATTCCAGATGGTTACCCTGCAGTCCATTCTACCTTATCTTCGAGAATGCGACTGGATGTTCTTCGTTCCACATTGCTGCAGTCCTTACTATTGGGTAGTCCGCTGTCCAGTCGGCCCGAATACCAGAGTATATGGCTGACGTCGGTCAGGGCGCACTAGACTGACGTCAGTACGTCAGGGTACTAATGCGCATGACCGACGTCATATCCTCAGTCTTTTTTGCCGCATGGTCCGATGCAGAAGCAGTTTTGCGAGTGCAGGTTGGCGTTCTGAAATATTTCCGAAGCCGGAGTTTCAGACCGAATCAGAGTTGGCTAAGTACCCCGTTGGGGAACATTTTGTTTTTTTTCTTGCCTCAGTATTTAACCGGATGTCAGAAAAAGTGAATAACTGTATTTCTTGTGGGAAACAGATACCTCATAGGGATTACCATACCTTGTGTATACCTTGTTTAGGGCCTGAGCACGACGTTGTTGGATGCCGCTCTTGTGCTAGGTTTAACAAACGCACTATTAAGAGACGGTTAGACTGTGCTAGGTTAGTGTTTGGGAAGCGTTGCAATTATAAAATGCCGTCGGATGCTCCGGCGCCGCTTCGTCAAGAAGCGCAAGGACAAAACAGCGAAGCCTAGGGTTGATGAACCGGCAGTCCCGGACGTCGGTTCTTTAGAAGGCTCAGTGGAGCCAGAGGTTTTGCCAGGAGTTTCTTTGGAGTCTCAGGCAGAGACTTTACTGTTACAGGATGTGCCTTCTCAGGAGGTAGGCCAGGCTGAGGGGGCTTCTCAGGTAACTGTTCTTCCCTCTCTTCCCAAGGTAGTTAGAGCCTCTCCTTCTGTTGCCAAAACTTCTTTGGGAGGTAGGCCAAGTTCAGCTTCAGTGGGGGCTTCTCCTAGCATTTCAGGTTCTGTGCCTAAGAAACATATGCTTAAAATGGCAGAAGATTTGATTACTATGATTAGAGGTTCTATGCCCCCTCCTGATAAGAGGCCTAGGGTGGAACCGGAGTTTGATAGTTTTGAACAGTGTTCAGAGGCTTCTGAGTCTTCTGCGGAAGATTTGCAGGAGTATCCTCCTTATTCTGATTCTGATGTGGATGATTCCACTCCTACAGCTTCTCCTCCTGAGGATTTCTCATTTTCAGAGACTCTGCATTCCATGAGGGAGCACTTTAAATGGGAAGGCCAGGATTACTCTGATTCCAGGAAAAGGCTTAGGGAATTCTTGTTTTGCCCCAGCATAGGCCCTTAGCTATACCTCCTGTGTTGAATGTGGTGGAAGATGTTTTTGCAGAGGCTTCCCTGAACCCTGATTCTTTGCCTCCTGCTCCTGTTAAACCTGATAGGTACTATAGGGTGCCTGAAGCTCATAAGTATCTGTTTAAGAGTCCTAGGGCAGACCCGGAAACTGTTTCTCAGGGACCTAAAGGTGTTAAGGCCTCTGTGGTTAAAACCCTGTTCCCACTGATAAAGAGGCAAGGGCTTTGGATAGATGGGGAAAGAAAGTGTATACTTCTTCCACTTTAGCTATGAGGGCGTTGAATTGTCAGTTTCACATGCTTAAATATCAAAATTATCTCCTTTCACAACTGAAATCTAAGGTGGATGCTTTGGCGGAAGGTATTGAGTGTAAAGAGTTGCTGGATTTAGTTCATGTGTCTGAACAAGTGGGTAAGCATTCTTTGCAATGTGGTTTTGATGCTGTACAGGCCTCCTCGAGGGTGGCTGCCACTAGTTCTGTTCTTCGCAGGCATGCCTGGTTGAGGGATCAGAATTTAGCTGAGCATGTTAAGACAAGGATTTTGGATGCTCCTTTACAGTCTGATGTGTTGTTTGGTTCGCCTGTGGAAGCAGTTTTAAAGAAAATGGAGGACAAAGCTAAGTCTATGCAAACTGTTAAAGATTTTTTGCAGGTGCAGCCACCAAGTTTAGTAGAAATTGGCCTACTAAGGGATGGACATATCCTGCTTATGATTCCCAGTCTAGGGGTAGGTCTAGACGTGGTAGGGGCAGAGCTCAAGGTTCTTTTAGGCCTAGAACAGGGAGTTCACCTGCTCAGACTTCTGGTGAGGGCAGGGGTCAGTCCTTTCGTAAACAGACCCAATGACCTGCCTTTTCAGCTGCCAGTAGATTCTCGTCTGGCAGCTCCTTTGGGAGGAAGACTGTCTCTTTTCAAAGGAAATTGGGATTTAATTACTCAAGACAGATGGGTGTTGGATATCATTCACCACGGTTACAGGTTTTATTTCCATACATTGCCCCCTTTCAAAGGCATGCCAGATGTTCCTCCTCCACAAAGGAAAGAGGCTCACAAGCAAATTTCTCTGTTACTCCAAATAAGGGCCATTCAGCCAGTCCCTGTATCAGAAAGGGGCCTAGGATTTTATTCTCGCCTGTTCCTAGTACCAAAGAAGGGGAACACGTGGAGACCAATTTTGGATTTATCTATCCTCAACACTTATCTGGACATTCCCAAGTTCAAGATGTTGACGTTACAACAGCTTTTACCTCTGCTGGGCAAAGATCACTGGATGGTAACTTTAGATCTCAAGGAAGCTTACCTTCATGTGCCTATAAGACTAAGTTGCAGGAAGTATCTGCGTTTTCGAGCTGGAAATTCTCATTATCAGTTCTCTGCATTGCCCTTTGGCTTATCTACTGCCCAGAGTATTCACAAAGGTTCTGGCTCCAGTGATAGCTTACTTCAGGCTAAAAGGAATTCAAATCTATCCTTACTTGGACGACTGCCTGATTCTGGCTCAAGAAAAGGAAGACCTTCTACAGCATCTGGAATATGTTATAGCAGTGCTAAGATGCCTAGGGTATTCTGTGAACGAAATAAAGTCCAGTCTAGTACCCTCTCAAGACATGTGCTTTCTGGGTGTGAGACTGAATACAGCAGCCCAGATGGCCTTTTTAACCCCGGACAAACAAAAGAGTCTATCACTTTACTTCCATCAGCTATCTCATCAGTCCGTGCTGACTGCAAGGACAGTCCTTCAAGCATTAGGGTTCATGGCATCTTGTATTCTGGTGCTTCCCAATGCCAAACTGCATATGAGGAAGCTACAATGGTATCTCAAAAATGTATGGACACAGCACTGCCAGGATTTGGACACTGTCATTCAAATAATACCTTGCCTTCAAAAAGAATTTTTGTGGTGGGCTCAGGAATGTCACCTAAACAAGGGACTCTCTGTGACCCGGCCAGAGGCGAGTCAGATTTTAACGACAGATGCCTCGGACATTGCTTGGGGAGCTCATCTAAATGGAAAGTGGATACAAGACAAGTGGCCTGCCAGACTACAGCATCTACATATCAACATGAAGGAGATGTTAGCAGTCCAGTTTGCATTAATGGCTTTCAAGGAGTTACTTCTTCCAGGGCAGGTGTTGATTCTACCAGACAACACAACTGTCATGTGGTACATCAACAAGCAAGGGGGAACACATTCTTATCCTCTATGCAGGCAAGCAATGATTTTATGGGAGACTGCGCTAAGCTTGCAACTAACTCTTCAGGCAAGGTTTCTGCCGGGAGCACAGAACTCCTTAGCAGATGTGTTAAGCAGACAAATCATGGATCCCCACGAGTGGAAACTGGATCTTCATGTATTTCAGAAATTGACAGTGTCATGGGGAACTCCAGACATAGATCTGTTCGCTTCTCCACTAAACCACCAGCTGCCAAAGTTTTGCACAAAGGGTTTCATCACACAGCTTGGAAAGTGGATGCTCTGTCTTTCAGTTGGAAAAACCTTCATGTGTATGCCTTTCCACCTCTGCCTCTTCTTCCAAAGGTGCTATTAAAAGTCAGACAAGACAAGCCAAGGATGATTTTGATAGCTCCAGATTGGCCTCGCAACACTGGTACCCACTACTAAGGAGTCTGGTAAGGAAGCCTCCATGGCCTTTACCTTTGATTCCTCATCTGTTATCTCAGAAGGACGGTCATCTGCTCAATGTCAAGCTTCACTCTCTTCATCTAACAGCCTGGCATATTCTGTGTTGAAACACAGCAGGTCTCAACTTCCTCAACAAGTTTTAAATGTGATTATGGAAGCTAGAAGACCTAGTACAAGGAAAGTGTACAGAAAAATGGAAGAGATTTTTATTTTGGAGTACAGCAAAGAATTTGGAGATTTCTGAGCCTAATTTGAGTGTGGCTCTTCAATATCTTACTGAGTTATTGGACAAAGGTTTGTCCTTCTCTTCCATTAAGATTCATGCTGCAGCAATTTCAGCTCACTATGATTGTGACCCACCATTGTTTTCGCATCCTTTGTTCAAGCAGTTTCTTAGAGGGGCAAAGAATATAAGACCCCACGTAGAGCTCCTACTCCTGCTTGGGATCTCAATTTTGTGTTGGAAAAACTTACTCTACAACCTTTTGAGCCTCGGCTACTGCTGAATTGAAATACTTGTCATGGAAGACTGCTTTTCTGTTGGCTATTACTTCTGCAAGAAGGGTGTCTGAGTTGCAGGCCCTTATGGCAGTAGAGCCCTTTTGATTTTCCATAAGGATAGGGTATCATTACGTACTAATCCTTCCTTTATGCCTAAGGTGGTTTCTAGTGTGGCTTTAAACCAAACTATTCATTTGCCTACTTTTTATGCAGACCCCAAAATAAAGGGGAAAAGATTTTGCACACTTTAGATGTACACGGGCAATTGCGTTATTATTTAAGCAGGACTAAGGATTTTAGGCAGTCTCAGCAGTTGTTTGTTTCTTTTGCTTTGAGTTCGCAGGGCAAGCCTGTGTCAAAACAAACTATTTCTAGGTGGATTGGGTTTTGCATTGCATTTTGTTATTCCCATCATGGCAAGGAGATTCCAGCTGGGATTAGGCCTCATTCCACTAGGGCTACTGCCACTTCAACAGCATTTCTAAGGGGGGTGGCAACTAAGGATATTTTGGAGGCAGCTACTTGGAGTTCAGTGCATACTTTCTCTAAGCATTATCACCTTCCTATCTACTCTAAGTCTAGGGCTGGTTTTGCCACAGCTGTTTTGCAAGGCATGTTGTCAGCTCCTACTTCTTTATGATTTGCCAGCCTCCCTTACCTCTGCTTTGGGATTCTACCCAATAGTAAGGACTGCAGCAATGTGGAACGAAGAACATAGTACAGTTTTGTACCTACCATAAATGTAGATGTTCGAGGATCCACATTGCTGCAGTCCAATTTACCCTCCCTCCTTCCCCTCTGTGTTTAGGGGTGGTTGTGTAGGTGAGGTTATATGCTGATATTTTTGTATATATTTTTGTATATATTGTTCATATTTTTGGTGCAGGTATTTTGGGCCTTGTCTTTTTAGGGTCTTCTGACATCTGGGGCAAGAAAAGACTGAGGATATGACGTCGGTCATGCGCATTAGTACCCTGACGTACTGACGTCAGTCTAGTGCGCCCTGACCGACGTCAGCCATATACTCTGGTATTCGGGCCGACTGGACAGCGGACTACCCAATAGTAAGGACTGCAGCAATGTGGATCCTCGAACATCTACATTTATGGTAGGTACAAAACTGTACTATGTGCTCGATAGAACTCCAGGATGCTTATTACCATATCAAGATACACAGAAGCTCCAGGAGATTCCTCCGCTTCCAGCTGGGAGCCAATCATTTCCAGTTCCGAGCCCTACCCTTCGGTCTCACCACAGCCCCTAGGGTGTTCACCAAGGTAATGGGAGTAGTAGCGGCTCACCTGAGGCTTCAGGGGATTCCAAATATTCCCTTACCTGTACGATTGGCTCCTCACTGCTTCCACCAAGCGTCTTCTTTGCCAAGCCAGGGACTTCTCCGTACATCTTACAGCCTTGTTTGGGATTACGGTTAACGTTCCCAAGTCACTCTTGAATCTTGTACAGATCTTGGACTTTATCGGGGCATGGCTGGGCACCCTTCAATTGAAAGTCTTCCTAACTCCAGACAGGGTCCAGAGTCTAAAGGCTCATGTATCACTGATTCTTGGCCCTAGGTTGCTGACGACTGTGGATGTTCTCAGAGCCTTGGGCTCTATGGCTGCCGCAATTTCTATCCTCTCCTGCATGCGTTTTTCCATGTGTGTTCTACAATGCACTCTAGCTGTACAGTGGTCTTGGCTGGATCTCCCCATGGAATACCCAGTTCATATCAGCAAAGCCTGCAGGGCGTCACTTCTCTGGTGGGTTCAGTCTCCGGAGATTGTAGCGGGATGCTCCTTTGTTCCATCCACAGCCCAAGCCACAGTGACCACGGACGCCTCCCATCTAGGGTAGGGGGGCATTGTCTGGAGAGGACTGTCCAAGGCACGTGTTCCCAGATCGAGACCAGATTGCACATCAATGTACTGGAGATGTGAGCAGTGCTATTAGCATTGCAGGCCTTCAGTACTGTTCTTCCTCTGGGAACTATTGCAATTCAGTCAGACAACATGTCTGTTGTCTGGTACATCAACAAACAGGGAGGAACCAGATCTTACCCTCTGTGTCGTGAGGTCATGAGAGTTTGGGAGTGGGCGATCACCACCAGTCGATTTCTGATTGCAACTCACATCCCGGGACGCTCCAACATTTTAGCAGACAAATTGAGTCGGGCTATTCTGATGCCATACGAGTAGTTTCTGAAGCAGTCGGTAGCGAAGGAGATCTTCCTTGCGTGGGGTCAGCCTTGCTGTGATCTCTTTGCATCTCCTTCCAACGCGAAGTGCAGCGAGTTCTTCACTCTGATTCCCTCACCAGGGGACCCCCCCCCCATTACCACTCATTCCGAAGTTTCTTCAGAAGGCTTATCGACTGGGGTGCAAGGTGATCCTCATTGCCCAGTTCTGGCCTCATCAGATTTGGTTCCCCTTCCTCCGGTCTCATGTTCTAGCTCCTCCTTGGATTCTAGATCCCTGCCCGGATCTCATTTCTCATCCTTTGGGCATCTGTCCTCCCAACCTGGACAGCCTCAAGCTAACAGCTGGGTTGCTCCGGCTCCCTTAATTGCCAGGTCTCCCAGTCTTTCATCTTCAGTAAAAACTACTCTGATGGCGGCTCATAAATCTTCCACCAGGAATATTTACCGCAGTAAATGGAAACTATTTTCTATTTGGGCATCTCAGAGAAAGCTGCATCCTTTTACTGCCCCTGTATCCACTCTACTGGATTTTTAGCTAGCATTTTTTAAGAAGGGGCCAGTTCTTCCACTGTGAAAGTGCAACTGGTGGCTATTTCAAATTTTCATGTCGGCGAGAACATGAATGCCCTGGCCTCTTCCAGATTGTGTAATGCCTTTCTTAAAGGCAATGTTTTTTTTACACTCCCCAGTTAAGAATTCTGTTCCTCCTTGGGACCTTAACAGGCCTTGGTTACTCCCCCCTTTGAACCTGCAGCTTCAGCAGATTTAAAGTTTCTATCCTGGAAGACAGCCTTCCTAGTGGCTATTACTTTGGCTAGGAGGATTTCTGAGCTTCAGGCCTTGTCCACTCTGCCCCCTTATTTGATCTTCCATAAGGATAGGGTTTCTCTCCGCACAAACCCTTCTTTCTTAACAAAAGTGGCATCTTAATCAAACATTAATCAAACAATTAATCTGCCTGTTTTCTTCCCAAATTTTACAAAACAAAGCCCTTCCATAAGTCTGACCAGTTTTTGTGTCCTTTTCTAAGACCTTTTTGGGTAAGGCCATCTCCAAAGTTTCTTTAGCTAGATGGATTACGCTGTGCATTTTGCAGATTTACAAAGACAAAGGATTGTCTCCACCTTGTCCGATTAAAGCTCACTGTACCAGATCTATGGCGACATCTGCTGCTTTCTGGTCTAGGGTGTCATTGAATGACATTTGTGCGGCAGCAACTTGGGCTAAGTCGCATACCTTCATTTCTCATTATAAGTTGGATTTAATCTCTAGAGGGAGAGCATCCTTCGGCTCTGCGGTGCTCTGGAATATATTTCCATGAGGGCCTCCCAGAGGCTTGAGTAGCTGGGGACTCTGTCCCACAGGTTGAAGATAAAATGAAGTTAACTACTTCAGATAAAGAAGCTATGTACTCACCATAACGTTTCATCTTAGTAGTTATACTTCATTTTTCTTCAGCTGTCCCACCCTCCTTCCCCCAAACCTTCTCATGTTATGATCATGTATGGTTTCTTTCTAGTTTGAGTTGCTGGTTAGTTTGGTTTGCAGCAAACCCGATCTGAGGGAAGGCAGGAGATGGTGGTGTATTATAGGTAAGGGGGAGGAGCTTGGAGCTCAGAGCAGATGCTTGTAAAGTTGCCGGCTCTGATCTGATATGGCTCCAATATGGATCCGAATACCCACAGGTTGAAGAAAAATGAAGTACAACTTCTCAGATGGGACGTTATGGTGAGTACATAACTTCTTTTTCTTACTCATGGCTAAATCCTCGTGCAAAGATGTTAATACTTTTAACCAAAAGTTAGGTACTACATCTGGGCCTGGGGTTTTTCAGTTAGAGGCTTTTCTTAACTTTGTTTCAATCTCTCTGGCTGTTACTTCATCTCATTTCATGTCCTGTAACTTTAAACTTTTTATTCTTTCTTTTAATTCTTCTATCCATTTAGCATCTTTATGTTCCAAAGGATCGTCATAAATACTTCTCCAAAATGTATCTACTTCCTCTTTTTTTGGCAGTCTTTCAGTTCGTTTTATCTTATTTCCCAATTTTCTGTAAAACTTTTTTGGGTCATCAGTAAATTGTTTATTTTGTACTTTTCCCTTATATTTGCCAGTGCTGAAATTTTTAGTTTGTTATTTGCGATAGTGCATGATAGATCCTGGTCTGTTCTAGTACTGTGCATTGCTTTTATGACATCTATCTTTCTTAGTATTTTTGTTGATCTATTCCCTCTTCTATAATCTTCTAACAGTGACACTTTTTGTCTTTATTGCTTTATAGTTTTCTCTGTTAGATATTTCCATGATGGTATTCGATTTCTCCCTTCCTTTCCATCACTGCCCTGTGTTCTTGTGGTAGAACTTTATTAGTTATTAATTTAGCAGCATAATAATATATCCTGTTATTTCTGTTACATCACATGGATCTCTATGGACAGACCTAATTACAGCATTCATTTGTTTTATCAGACGTCCTACTTTTTGGGTTTTATTGACCTTCTGCAGTCTATTTCTCTCATTGATCTTAATATATCTATCCATGTCCATTAATTCAAGCAACTCTTCTCTTAGCTCATTTTCTTTCAAACTGATGGTGCATCCCTTGTTTTCCGTTTCCTGCGGGCATTCTACAGAGAGTTCTATAGCATTTTCCTGTGGCACCTTCTCTTCAGTTTCATCCTGTGCTATTTGTTGCTCTGTCATATGGGAACTCACTGGCCTATATCACTCCGCATCATTGACCTGACATGGTCCTTTGTACAACTTACCATGTCCTTCAAGATTCGCCTCACCAGCATTTGCAAGCAGGATCTTCTCTGGTGGCGCCAATCTGATCAAGTGACTCAAGGTTATCCGTTTGTTCACCCACAGCCCATATCCACGGTGACCACAGATGCTTCCCAGATGGTGGAGGGGGGGCATTATCTGAGGAAGACAGTCCAAGGCACCTGGTCCCCCATCAAGGCCAATCTACATTGGTTCTGGCATTGCAGGCTTTTCAGGATTCTCTCCCTCAAGGGACTGTTGCAGTTAAGTCTGACAATATGTCAGTAGCCTGGTACATCAACAAACAAGGGGAAACCAGGTCTTATCCCCTACGTCAAGAAGCCCTCAGGGTTTGTGAATGGGCAATTTTGTCCAACTGTTTTCTGATAGCAAAGCACAGAAGATGCTTCTGTCCAGCATGATAGCAGACAATCTGAGCAGGACTATTCTAATGCCTCACAAGTAGTCCCTCGATCAAAGAGTTACGGAGATGATTTTCCTTCGATGGGGCTAGCCCTGTTGCAACCTTTTTGCCTCACCTATGAACAACAAATGCAGAACCTATTTTGCCCCAATTCCCCCTCCTGAGGAGTCCCTGAGGACGATTGGCCCCCAGGACTTCGGATCGATATCACAATGTTGAAGACCTTCATCGAACCCATAAAAACAAAAACTGAAAAAAGTGAAACTACATATGAGCAAATTCTTTCCCTGGGAAAGAATTCACTTGTCCAAAAAAATATATATCACTACACACAAAACAAAGTGGGGGGCTGTACCCCCCACACCTCCCTAACAAAATATATGAACTCCGAGATCGTACTACAGTTTACAATATAACAAACTACCGGAGGCGGGCAAGTGATTTCTTTCCCAGAGAAAGAAATCGGTCATATACCCCTTTGCTGTTTTCGGTATTTTAAGTTCGGCGAAGACACATTCGAAATTATGCGTCTTCGACGATCTAATAGGAACCCCAGGACTTCTGTATGCCGTTCCCCCTACCTCTTTGATCCCAACATTCCTACAGAAAGCCAATTGGTTGACAAGGACAATAATGCTAATTGCACCCTACTGGCCTTGACAGATTTGGTTCTCCTTCATGTGGCCTCTTATTCTGGACGAACCTTGGATTCTGGACCCAGTTCCAGATCTCCTGACACATCCAGTGAGAATGCTTGATCCAAATTTACACAATCTCAAGTTGACAGCTTGGCTGCTCCAGTTCCAATCTTAGCCAAGCAGCACCTTCTCTCTTCCCCTGTCCAACACATTATTCTTTCATCTCACAAACCCTCCACCCATAAAATTTATCAAAGCAGGTGGAAACATTTTGTTTGTTGGGCGAAGAATTTTAACATAGACCCCTTCACTGCTTCTATTCATGCAGTTTTGGATTTCTAGCAAAGCTTTTTAATAAAGGCGCAGCTGCAGATACAGTTAAGGTTCAGCTAGCAGCCATATCGAATTTTCATTTGGGTGAAAACAAATCTTCATTAATTTCTCACAAACTCTGCAGAGATTTTTTGAAAGGAACAATACTTTTAAAACCCCTGTATAAACACCCTTCGCCTCTGTGCGATTTAAATTTCATTTTAACGCATATTATTTGTCCCCCATTTGAGCCAGTAGCACACTGTGACCTGAGATTTCTTTCTTGGAAGACCCTTTTCCTAGAGGCAATCACATAGGTTCATAGGTTCATACTAGGCTATCTGCCCTAGGGCATTTATAAGCCTAGCCAGAGTGTGTTTGGCTTTCGCCACCCATTTTAAATTAATTTTGCTATGCGTTTTATGAGGTTAGTATACTGTGCCTCTGTCTAACAGTGACACAGAAGTGATAGCCGGGGTAAACCTACGATCTCCCATCCACTCATCAAGATTCCTCTTGAAGAGAGTCAATGTGGGACTCTGCCTAACCTTGTCTGGGATTTTATTCCAGAGTGAAGGGAGCCTCTGGGTTATGAATCTGTCCCTCCAGCATGTCCTATTTATTTCAGTGCTGAGGTTCAAGTCTCTCGAGCGCGTAGCTCGATGGGATTTGGATTTTCTGAGGTGCAGCATGTCCATTATTTCTGGGTTGGACATGGCTTTATACGTCAGGCACAGATCGCCTCTGAGCAGGCGGTATGCCACTGAGTAGAGCTGGAGTTTCTTTAACCGGGCAGCATATGGCATCTGTTTGAGCCCTTTGATCCTCTTGGTGAGGTACTTTTGGGGTCTTTCCAGTTGCTGCAGGTGTCTGGTAAGGTACATCCCAAAAGGGGCATTGTACTCAATTATGGGCCTGATGAGGGATGAGTAAAGAGGTACGATGACCTCCCCTGATCTAGACGTGAATCCCTTCATGATTAGGTGGGCCATATAAAATGTTTTTCTAACCACTTTGGCCACGTGGTTGTCAAATGAGAGATTGCTATCAACTTGGGCCCCCAGGTCCCTAATGACTTCTTCTGTACTTAATGGATTACCACCTATGTGGTAATTTGTGGGCACTTTGTTTTTGCCAAAGGGGATGACTATACACTTTTTGGCATTTAGCTTGAGGCCATGGCTCTGGCACCAGTTGTCTGTTTCAATGAGGCCCTTTTGGAGGATGCTTGTGTCGGCTGGAGAGTTGATTATAGCACCCAGTTTGCAGTCATCTGCGAACTTGGTCAGCCACAGTCCTTCTGTGTTGGCCTGTACCGCCGAAAAATATATACCGAACAAGAGAGGTCCCAGGACTGAGCCTTGTGGGACGCCACTTGTAACTGGTTTGGAGTCTGACATGGCTCCAGCAATTCTAACCATGTGGGTTCTGTCCTTGAGCCAGTTTGCAACCCATCTAGTGACATAGGGGTTTATATTTAAGCTGGTGAGCTTATTTATAATGCCCGAGTGGGGTATTGTATCTGCTAGAAGAGTTTCTGAACTGCATGTCTTATAAGCCTTATAGCCTCATCCACCTTATTTGACATTTTATAAAGCTAGGGTCTCCCTCCATATAAACCCCTCCTTTTTACCCAAAGTGGTATCAAAATATTCTGAATCAGTCTATTGAATTACCATTTCTTCCCCAATTTTCAAAATATGGGGAATATTCTTTATATTTGCTAGATGTTCACAGACATACACACATCTATCTTCATAGAACAAAGGTGTTTAGGAAAACTGAGCAACTATTTGTAGCCTTTTCGGACACTAGAAAAGGTCTTACTTTGCCTAAGCTGACTTTAGCCAAATGGCCCTCACAGTGCTTTACTTAAATTTACCATTCACAGAGTAAACAATTACCCAGGCCTGCTAAAGCTCAGTGTATTAGAGCCATAACTACTACTTCTGGTTTTCAATCCAGAGTTTCAATGGACAATATCTGTGCAGCAGCCACATGGACCAGTCATTATACTTTTATTACTCATTACAAGTTGGATTTGGTTTTACATCCGCGGTGGTGCAGCGGTAGCGTTGCCTCACATCAAGAGGTTCTCCCGTTTGATTCTTGGCTGGAGTGCGGGGAGTCTGCATGTCCTCCCCGCGGTTGGGTGGGCATTCGAAAGACATGCGTAAATGGGCGTGCCTTCGTTAAAGGTTGAACGTCGAGCTGGCACCTCGGCATTCATGAAAATCTACTGCCAATCATTAGCGGACCGGAGATCCGCTGTGGTGACCCCTAACCGGGAAAAGTCGAAAGACAAACAACAACATTTGGATTTGGTTTTCAGGGGTAGAGCTGCATTTGGGTCTAGAATATTCTCTCATGAGCCACCCAGTATAAAGGATGCTAGGGGATCTGTCCCATTAGTGAGGATAAGGTGGAAATTGACAACTTCACATAAAGAAGTTATATACTTACCATAACGTTCCATGTGTATTGTCCATTTTCACCTTTTCCTCACAATATATATATATATATATATATATATATATATATGTGTGTGTTTGTGTCTTTCGGCTTTTCCCGGTTAGGGGTCGCCACAGCGGAACTCCGGTCCGCTAATGATTGGCAGTAGATTTTTACGTACTGGCTTGCCGGGCCTGACGCACAACCTTCAGCGAAGGAATGCCCATTCACACATGTCGCCACACAGAAGATGCTCTAACTGAGAATCGAATAGGCAACGTCTAACTTTGAGGCGACCATGCTACCGCAGCACCACCACCACTAAATTGCAAAAGACTGAAAATTCAAAATACAGAATGATGGAGTTTGCCCTTTCTCCATTGTTGTGCAGTCTTGGACTTGGCATATATAGTTAGCAGGGGCACCCCCCCCCCCCACCCACATGAAGGGTGTAGGGAGGGCTTACGCCTTGCAGTAAAAATATGTTCAATATTTTGAATTTTCAGTCTTTTGGGATTCGGTCTTTTTGTTTGTCAGTCTTCTGAAGTCGATCCATATATACAGTGGATATAATAGGTTTACACACCCCTGTTAAAATGCCAGGTTTTGGGGATATAAAAATGAGACCAAAATAAATAATTTCAAAGCTTTTCCCACCTTTAATTTGATATATAACCTGTACAATTCAATTGAAAATAAATCTGTTAGGGGAAAAATATAAAACAATAAAAAAATGTCCCAATATGCTGGTTGCATAAGTGTGCACACCCTTAAACTAATACTTTATTGTGTGTGCACACCCGTAAACTAATACTTTGTTGAAGCACTTTTTGATTTAATTACAACATTCAGTCTTCTTGGGTAGGAGTCTGTCAGCATGGCACATCTTGACTTGGCAATATTTGCCCACTCTTCCTTGGAAAAGCACTTCAAATTTGTCAGGTTGTGATGGCATCTCTTGTGCACAGCCCTCTTCAGGTCACCCCAGACATTTTCTATTGGATTTAGATCTGGGCTCTGGCTGGGCCATTCCAAAACTTTTATTTTCTTCTGGTGAAGCCATTCTTTTGTTGATTTGGATGTATGCTTGGGATCATGGTCGTGTTGAAAGGTGTAATTCATCTTCATCTTCAGCTTTCTAGCAGACGCCTGAAGGTTTTGGGCCAAAAGTGACTGGTATTTGGAACTGTTCATAATTCCCTCCACCTTGACTAAAGCCCCATTTCCAGCTGAAGAAAAGCAACCCCAAAGCATGATACTGCCACCACCATGCTTCACAGTAGGGATGGTGTTCTTTTGGTGATGTGAAGTGTTGTTTTTGTGCCAAACGTACCTTTTGGAATTGTGGCCAAAAAGTTCAACCTTGGTCTCATCAGACCATAACACAGTTTCCCACATGCTTTTGGGAGACTTGATGTATTGTTTTGCAAATTGTAAGTGGGCCTGGATGTTTTTCTGTGTAAGAAAAGGCTTCTGTCTTGCAACCCTACCCCATAGTCCAGATATATGGAGAATATGAGAGATTGTTGTCACATGTCGTACACAGCCAGTACCTGCCAGAAATTCCTGCAACTCCTTCACTGTTGCTGTAGGTCTGTTGGCAGCCTCCCTGACCAGTTTTCATCTTGTCTTTTCATCAGTTTTGGAGGGATGTCCAGTTCTTTGCACCGTCACTGTTGTCCCATATTTTCTCCACTTTTTGATGACTATCTTCACTGTATTCCATGGTATAGCCAATGCTGTGGAAATCTTTTTGTACCCTTCTCCTGACTGATACCTTTCAACAATGAGATTCCTTTGGTGCTTTGTAAGTTCTCTGCGAACCATGGCTTTTGCTGTAGCAGGCAACTGAATAAATGTCAGAAAAATCTTACTAGGACAGCTGAACTTTATTTGGGGTTAATCAGAGTCTGTTTAATTGATGGCAGCTGTGTACCCAAGAAGACTGAATGCTGTAATTAAATCAAAAGGTGCTTCAACAAAGTATTAGTTTAAGGGTGTGCACACACAACAAAGTATTAGTTTAAGGGTGTGCACACTTATGCAACCAGCGTATTGTACTTTTTTCATTTTTCATATTTTTCCCCGAACAGGTTTGTTTGTTTTTCAATTGAACCTTACAGGTTATAGGTCATATTAAAGGTGGGAAAAGTTTTGAAATTATTTATTGAGTCTCATTTTTTATATCACAAAACCCTGGCATTTTGACTGGTGTGTGTGTAATTTTTTTATGTCCACTGTATGTATAGTTAGCAAACAAGATCTGAAGTAATGCGTAAGGTGCATTCTGGGTAAAGGGGAGGTGCCCAAGAACAAAGTTTGTGACCATGAGCTTTAGTAACGGCCAGGTCGGATCCGAGGGTCGAATCCCAAACCCATCAGTGAGGAAAAGGTGAAAATGGACAACACACATGGAATGCTGTGGTAAGTGCATAGCTTCTTTTTTTTTGTCTTAGTCATCTTATGACTTTAAAGTTTGGAGAACTGAAATTTCGATAAGGTAAAGGGGACCCATATATAAATATATACATATACATATATATATATACATATATATATATATATATATATATATATATATGTATATGGATCTACCTTACTAGATCGACATGTTAAAACAGCGAAAACGACTTCACCGACGCCAGAAGATCGACAAGCAGAAGACCGACAGAGGAAGACACCGACGCTGAGAACACTGCGATGGGGAAAGGATGTGTAAGTATGCGGTAGTGACGGACGTTAGGGTGCGAGTAAGGTAAGTGTGCGATGTTGACGGTGTGTAGGGATAGGGGTGGGATAAGTGAGTTAGGGTTAGGGCGCGGGTTAGGTAAGGGTGCGAGTAAGGTACGTGTGCGAAGTTGACGGTGTGTAGGGGTGGGATAAGTGAGTTAGGGTTAGGGCGCGGGTTAGGTAAGGGTGCGAGTAAGGTAAGTGTGCGATGTTGACGGTGTGTAGGGGTGGGATAAGTGAGTTAGGGTTAGGGCGCGGGTTAGGTGAGTGTGCGATAGTGACGGACCTTAGGGTAAGGGTTTGGGTTAGGGTTGTAGATAGTTGTGTATGTATGGGTTAGTGTTGGTTTGTAAGGATTTTGGTGTGTTTGTGTTGTGTGTGTGGGTTTTGGATAGGGAATTTGTTTTGTTTGTTGGTATGATGTGTCCGGTGTATGCGGTATCGTGTTTGTGAACTGTCGATCTTCTGGCGTCGGTGAAGTCGTTTTCGCTGTTTTAACATGTCGATCTAGTAAGGTACATCCATGTGTATATATATATCTATATCTATATATATATATATATATATATATATATATATATATATATATATATATATATATATATATGTGTGTGTGTGTGTGTGTGTGTATATGTATATATAGTTCCTGAAAGGATGAAATGATCTAAACAACATTTGATTGACAGTAAAATAATTCCCTGCAAAATATCCAAAAATAAAATACCTAAACTGAAAAAATCTAAACACAAAAGACTGACAACATTGAAACTAGACTAAGAAAGGGCATTTGCCCTTTCCCCACTGTTGTACAACCTCAAAGTTTGCATATGTAATTAGCAGGGGATGTGGGGGCCTCAGGGGGGCTTGCCCTCAGCAAAAACAGTGAGAAATGTAACAGCATCTAAATACAAAAAGCCATTGAATACTATGACAAAGTTGAAACACATTTTCCTAATATGCCTCTTCCAACACCCACTGTTAATTATATAACCCGTTCTGATGTCGTACAACAGTGGGGAAAGGGCATATACCCTTTCTTAGTATACTCCAATTTTGTCACTTTTTCAGTTTAGATATTTTTTTTTTAAATATTTTGCTGTTGATCATTTTACTGTCTATCAAATGTTTAGATCATTTCAGATGCATTCACTTTGTAATGTTTGGTACCCATTACATATCAGTAGTATTAATGTGCATTAATGAGAATGAGCTACCATTTTCCTCTGGACTGTAACATGTTAAGTGGTTTGGAAGGAACTGGGTGTGGTAGGGTCTTCCTGGTGGTGCTCTAAGGGGTCAAAAATATTTCTTTAAGTTGTGTAGAAAGACCTGGAAAAGTGCCTGCAGGGGGAATTCTGTGAGGGATCTTAATGTAAGGTGTATGCCTAGCAACAGCATTCATGCGGGGGGGGGGGGGGCAATTGCTCCTGCTGCTGGCATCAGCTGCTGTATTGAGCAGTGCATACAGCACTATAGTGAACTCAAGAGGTGGCACCTCATCCTTCTGTACCAGTGGGAAGATGAGGTCAGGGAAGATGCTCCTGAGATATACAGCAGGTATGCACAATTAGTCATTTTGTGTTTTACACATAGGTAAAGGGACCCTAACAAGACATATAATTCATGAGACCTCTCATTTCTGTCAGTAAGGAAAGTGGGGATAGATGGAGCATCTTTCGATGTGCATGGTTAAGTAATATTAGTGTCACAGTACAGACAGGTATTGGATATCTTAGTAATGGGATAGTACTTGATGTTATAATTATGTTGAGGTAACCATAGCTCCCATATGCAACTTCACTACATACTGCTGGACACATCCTGTGTGTTTATGCTGGCATGATATGCAGCATGCAAAAAAACATTAGTTGGTTCTACATATTCATAGTTGCAAACATGTGCCAAGCATGGCACACATTTCCAGCTTGCTCACGGCAGTACAGTGTGAGAAATGCAACACTGTTGGCCCAATACTTGTGGTCTAGTGCAGCATGAAATCATGATGTTCTTCCCTGGGCATCATTCAGTCCCATTTTAGTACAGTCCTCCTGAGCGCCACTTGTCCTTTGTCAGCCAATATGTATCTGTTCCATTAGTCCTTTCACACATTCCCTGCTGCTCTTTGTATGTGTTTTATATTTGTTGTTCTGGCCTTGCTTCCACCTCTCTGCCCTTTTCCTTCTCCCTGTCTTCCCTTCATGTTCTTCCCCATTTACCCTTCCTGAAAATGAAGGAAAGATAGAAGGGTACCTGTCCCAAAAAAATATACCCTTCCTCCATATCTCCACTCCCACACTTCCCTTCCTGTGTCTTTCTGTATGCTCCTCTTCTTACTGTTCCCCCTTTCTGACTTTTGTATGCTCCATATCTCTTCACTACTTCAGTAAATAAAACTAGTAAGGGCCTTGCTGGGAGGCTCACAACAGTTCTCATTGCATCACAGTGTTGCATGTGTGCACGTACCTATTCATGTGCAGGCTTCATGCCTATGTTTTCTGTTTGCAAATTCTGTAACTGCTGCCAAAGTACACTCTTGTAATTACCAGGATTGTAGTTTGTGGGCTGATTTCTTAATTAGTTAGTAGCTAAGGCACCAAATGCTCCTTTCTTAAGTAAAATCAAAGCCATGCAAAAAAGAATCCAAATCAAGTGTAACAGTAATACTAATAAAATAAAAACTCTCAAGGTGTAACTTTGAGTTCAGTTCTGATGTGCAACCCTTTCTTACCTTCTTAGTGTGGGCTCATCTAAAAATCTTGGTTATTAACTGTTGACTCTTCATAGTTGTCCAGGGAGGGACGGCTGTGAGTGGAAACACTTTGGGAAGCAACTCACTGTTTATTACATCTGTAGGCCAAATGAAGATTTCTTTCTCTGTGAAAATTGATATGCATTTTAATTGTCATACCGTAATTTATCCCCTTTCAATTTCTTGGGTTTGCATTGTTTAATCGATGAAATATGCTTATCTAGCTTATTAAAAATTCAGTAATAATGTGCATTATAAGTTGGAAATACCAAATGTTAAATAATACTTTTGTTTAATGTAATACGTTCCTTGTGTAGTTCATCAGTAACTATTATGTTTGATGAGAATTGTGATGCCCCAGCACTGGCCCAGTAATCAAGAAGCCTCAGTCCTCCCCACTGGCAGCAGTGGGGAACATGCACACTGGGAGGATGACAAGTATGCACACAGTAATATGTAATTTCCCTTAGGAGCACACAGAGATCACATTCAATCTGGGGCTGGTTTCTCCCTCTTTCTCCAATTCCCCCAATTAGACTCCCCACTGGCACAGCTATAGAGTTGAGATAGCCAAAACCTCCAGCACCCTCTCTGTCCAACCAGTGCTTCGTGTCCCTGCCCAAGTAGCTGATACATACACACACACACACACACACACACACACACACACACGCACACACGCACACACACACACACACACACACACACACACACACACACACACACACACACACACACACACACACACACTTTAAGGTTTGATTTATATGCAAACACACACCTGGGAAAGGCTGGCACAGGTTTACTAGCAATGCCTCTTTCTGTTCAGACTATAAGGTAATTCCAACTGCCACCAGCCAACTCTTTATCAGCTACTTTAAGGCCCTTAACAAAGGATGTCCTCTCCTACTGTGTAATGTTGCTGTTAATCCAAATGGCAGTCTGACCAAGAGCAAGACTATTTAGGAGTGGCCTGTACAGTGTCACCATATAGATATGTAAGTACTCTAGGAGCTTAAATATCTATAAATAGACCAGCCACAATTAAAAGGTTTAAAACTGGTGGAATAAGAAGTAAACGAGACTGTACAGAACATATTTTGAATTTTGCAGTTCTGGTGTGAAGATTTAGAAGAGAAAGGTCTGGGACAGTCCTCAAATTTCCATCTTCCTTTAGCTCAAGAAAGATTGTTGAATAGTACCCTTTTCCTATTGGATCTTGGGGGGGGGATATAGCATTTGACCTAGGGTAAGAGTTAACAGTGAGATTTAATTTGGACAGGTAGAGGAATCCCTTGAAAAAGAAGATGGAAATCCCACTGCCACCTGTAATGTTTTTCAATGATTCTCAGGTTATATGGTGCCGCAGAGGAATGTGAAGACCTGGAATTTTGGAAAGCTTTACTGAAATGCCAAGAATTGGAGGGGGAACTCATGAAGGGGCATATATATATATATATATATATGTATATATATAGTTGGTTACTTTTTTAAATTGTCGGTTTTGGGAGGATCCTTCCTTCTTTTTTGAATATCTCTACCATTGCTATTTGAAACTGTGCATACCTGTGCCTTACTGAGATTATTTAATGTTATGTTGTCCATCTCGACCTTCCTTATTTCTGGTTGGGTTTGGAGCTTAGATCTCGCCCCCCGAATTGGCCACTTATAAAGCTCGAAGAGTCCTTACTGGCTCGAGGCTAGCCCCTTGTACCAGCATGCTTAGCGGTAGCTACCCAGATCTCATTTGCCGCTTGCACTGTCAAGATTGTCTTCTGCTGGCTCAGGCTAAGTAGTGATATTTTTCTATAAAAATTCTTATTGTTTAAGGCTAAATTTCTTTAAGAGTTTAGTGATTATTCCATCTATGTCATCCCTATTCTCGTTGCTGTTTTTTTCCTGCTGTTAGGCCGTCATTTTCTCTCAGGCCTTTACCTATGTGTTGTTGTTGTTGTCGACGGCCTGTTTTTCTTGAGGGTTGTTCTCTTGTCCTGTTATCCCGCCTTGCTACCGATTTAGTTAGAGGCTTTTTCCCTTTGCGAGCAGTAGCCATTTAACTTAGAGGCTAGCCCCCCTTCTTACTCCCTTTTCTTCTAAAAAAAAACACTCTCCAAGTTGTTAATCCTGTCCTTTGTGGTGTTTATAATGTCTCAAGAAATATCTAAGCAGTCAGGATTCAAGAAATGCGACTCATGTTGCTAGAAAATGTCCCTTACAGACAGGCACACAAGTTGTGTGTATTGTCTAGGGTTGGTCCACGTGCAGGACGCGTGCTCTGTTTGCCATGCCTTTGCAGGAGAGGGCAACAAACTTATTTTGAGAGGGTTATTAGAACCCCAGGTTAAAGTAGCATCGGAGACTCAGCCCTTAAAAAAATCTGATGACAAACTGGCATCTTCGTCAGCTCAACCTTCGGTGCTGACAAAGTTTAGACCCAAATCTTCGGAATCTTTGGAGCCGATTCTTGGCTCTGAGAAGTCTTTTCCTCCATCGGCTCCATCGGTGTCTTTGGAGCCATCCCGGACCCAAAAGCGATCGAGATCTCTTTCGCTTGACCCGGTAAGATCTGTGCCTCAGTCTCCACTGTTACAGTCAGTGGCGGGTAGTCACCGGTCCTCGGCCCACTCCTCTCGATTATCCAGGAATTTATCGGATAATGATGTGGAGACAGTGGTGAAGAGGCTGCTCAAGACACCGGTATTTGCTAAATTGTTGTCGAGCCCAACCCAGAAGGAAGTGACACCGTTGTCCGAACCAATCCCTGTTTCTATTACTCCTCCGACTGCGTCCAGTTCAGAGCCGGAGTGCATGGAAGTAGTAGTGGTGGAACTGTCTGTTCTGACAACCCTTGCCTTGTCAGTTCCGACATCCGCTCCGACCACCTTGATAGTCCAAGGCACTTTCCATCCGCCCACCTTATATGATTTTTCACAAGGATAGAGTATCTCTTAGAACAAATCCTTCCTTTTTACCAAAAGTGTGTTCAGAGTATAATTTTAATCAGTCAGTTGAACTCCCTGTATTCTTTCCAAATTATGGCAACAAGGCAGAGTATAAGCTACATTAATTGGATGTCCACAGGCAGTTATGATTTTATCTTCAAAGAACCAAAGACATCAGAAAATCAAATCAGATGTTTGTATCCTTCTCACAGAGTAAACAAAGCTCACCGGTTTCCAGAATGACTTTGTCAAAATGGCTGTCCAATACTATTACTTATGCTTATGAGTCTCAGAATGTGTCTGCCTCGGGAAAGGTAAGGGGACACTCTAGTAGGTCCTTTGTCTACCTCCATAGCTTTTCAAGCCAAGCTTCTGTTAAATACTGTTAGTGCGGCAGCAACATGGGCTACTCCCCATACCTTCATTAATCATGACAAAGTGGACATGGCCTCTCGGAACAGGGCATCTTTTGGTTCCACAGTTCTGAAGTCTCTTTTCCAGTGAGCCACCCAGGATTTAGGTGCTGGGGACACTGTCCCAACCAGAAAGAAGGAAGGTGAGATGGACCCTAACGTTCCATGTTTGTTGTCCTTTATCTTGCCTTCCTTCTTGCATCCCTCCCTCCTTCCCCCATCCCGGGTGATTGAGAGGAATTCCCTTTTTGGCTGAGTTTCCTTTGCTTATCAGCTGTTGGTATAGTCCTTGTCACCATTGTTATTCTGTTGTTTTCGGTACAACGAAGCAGTACTGTTTGGTTACCTCCTTTATTTGGTAATTTATAGTTCTCATATCTAGTGGTTAGTTGTCACAAACGAGATCTGGGTAGCTACCGATAAGCATGCTGGGATAAGAGGCTAGCCTCGAGCCAGTAAGGACTCTTCGAGCTTTAGAAGTGGCCGAGTCGGATCCGAGATCGGCTCCGAACCCAACCAGAAAGAAGGAAGGGGAGATAAAGGATAACAAACATGGAACGTTATGGTAAGAACATAACTTCTTTGTTTGTTTCATAGGTTGGTACTGGGCTATCGGCCCTAGGGCCTGTACAAGCCTAGCCGTAACAATTCCCTGGCTATTTCTTCCCATAATATTTACTTCCTTGCACCCCTGTCTAGCAGAGTGACTGACGTGATCCCTGGGGTGAATTTCTTATCTCCCATCCAATCGTCAAGGTTCCTTTTGAAGAGGGCCCAAGAGGCACTCTGCTTGACATGTATGGGCAGTCTATCCCAGAGTCTGGGGAGTCTCTGGGTCAGGGACCTATCTCTTCAGCATGTTTTGTTCATTGTGATGACAAGGTTTAGATCCCTGGAGCATTTAGCTCTGAGGGATTGGGATTTCTTTAAGTGTAGCATGTCCAACAGCTCTGGGTTTGACATGGCCTTGTATGTTAAGCAGAGATTGCCTCTGAGTAGACGATATGCGACAGAGTATAGCTGGAATTGTTTTAGACAGTCAGCATACGGCATCTGCTTTAGGCCTGTGATTCTTTTAGTGAGGTATTTCTGCGGCCTTTCCAGTTGTTACAGATATCTTGAGAGGTACATACCAAATGGGGCGTTGTATTCTATAATGAGTCTAATGAGAAATGAGTACAGTGGGACAATGACCTCCTTTTTTGTGGATGAAAAGCCCTTAGTGATGAGGTGTGCCACATAGAAGGATTTCCTGACTGTTGTGGCGATGTGGTTATCGAAGGTGAGATCACTGTCCACCTGTGTCCCTAAGTCTCTTATCACACTTTCAGTGTTTAGTGTACTGCCACCTATGTGGTAATTCACCAATACATGTTTTTTCCCAAAGGGGATAACTATACATTTCTTGGCATTGAACTTGAGCCCATGGCTCTGGCACCAAGCATCTGTTTCTGTAAAGCTTATTTAAGGAACCTGAACTGGAAGGGGAGTTTCTATTGTTTTTGCAAAGGAAGGTTAAAAAATCTTGACAATCACATGAATTAACTTTCCCCTTTCATCAAATCTTTTCAGGATCAAAGCAAATCAAAAAAAGGGCCAAGTCATACCTTTTTATCCAGTAGGGCATTTAGAAGCTCAGTTTTGATATCATCTGGCAACGTATCACTGACCTAATGGATGCTGCACTAGAAACAGCATCGGCAGTGTCATAAGAACTAGTTTAGAGAATGTTTGGTTACCTGAGAATTAGGAGATATTAAAGAATTCAAAGACATCTTTATGTGTGAAGACTGGAGTTCAGTAATTAACTTTTTCATATTGACAAAGGACTCTGCATAAACAGACATGTGCCTGACAATTCATTATTCTGAAGGCAACAGTGGAAGAAGTATAAACTTTCTTCCCAAAACTACCAAAGGCTTTCCCATCTTTGTCAGAAGAAATAGGGTTGGCTGAAAAATAATGTTTGGCTGAATATGGTTTTGAAAGAGAAATCATTGCAGGGTCTTATCTGGGTTTTTTGAAAAGAAGTTTGTGGGTCTGAGGAACTTTATTTCATTTATGAGACTTCTTGGTGGCAAGCGTTTTTCTCTCAGGCAAACAGCTGGCTGCATAGAAATCATTCTCTAATACTGGCAAAGTAGGAGGAACTGCTGCATGTTTTTTTAAACATACTTCACATATATCGTTAAATATTATATAACCCTAAGCAACATTACATAAATTATTCAATTCCTGTCCTCTTTTTTTAAAGAACCACTGCATGTTGAGGAAAATCCACCTGTAATAAGTCATAATATCTTTGGTGGCATTCTGGTATTTTTTTTTTTTTTTTCGCTGTCACTGAAATAACTCCTCCAGTCTGGCAGTAGCATTAGAAAAGGAAAACGCTTCAGTAGGAATCTGAAGAAAAACTTTCCTCAGAGTCATGTTCCCCCTCCCGTGGAGTAGGAACTTGAGAAACATGATCTAAATCTAATTTCTGTCCCTCAGACTGTGATTCAGAATCCGAGAGAGAGGACACACTTTTTTTCTTTTACTTTTTACAATTCAGGGAAGACTCGGACTGGAAAGTTTGAAAGGCTTTAAATAAATGCTTTGCAAAACCCAGATAGTCTGCTTTGTCTGTCCTCTGTGATACAGGAGAAGAGTGTCTGTCTTTGCTTTCTTTTCCTGGGACACTGGAATCAGCCTCTTGAGAGCGACTTTGACATAGAACATTGTTCATAGGTTCATACTAGGCTATCTGCCCTGGGGCAATTATAAGCCTAGCCCGATTCTGTATGGCTTACACCACCCCTTGATTTGAGTATACAGTGCCCTTTTTAAGGTTTAGTTTACTGTGCCTCTGTCTAATAGTGACACGGGAGTAATCCCTGGGACAAACCTATGATCCCCCATCCACCTATCGAGATTCTTCTTGAAGAGATTCAGTGAGGTGCTCTGCCTCACATGACCTGGAATTCTATTCCAGAGCGAAGGGAGCCTCTGGGTTATGAACCTGTCCCTCTAGCAAGTTCTATTTATTTCTGTGCTGAGGTTCAAGTCCCTCGAGCGTGTGGCTCTAAGGGATTTAGATTTACTGAGGTGGAGCATGTCCATTAATTCTGGATTTGACATAGCTTTGTATGTTCATAGGGTCATAGATTAGTACTAGGCTAACTGCTCTTGCAAGCCATATTAAGCCTAGCCAATTATCCCTTGTGAGACTCAAACCCTGCACCTTCTGTTTGTAAGGCAAACACCTTAACCATTAGGCCACCATCCCAAAAAAAACAGGCATAGATCGCCTCGAAGTAGGCGGTATGCAACTGAGTAGAGCTGGAGTTTTTTTAACCGAGCAGCATATGGCATCTGTTTGAGACCCTTGATCCTCTTGGTGAGATACTTTTGGGGTCTTTCTAATTGCTGCAGGTGTCGGGTAAGGTACATCCCAAAAGGGGCATTGTATTCTATGATGGGCCTGATGAGGGATGAATAAAGGGGCACGATTACCTCTCTTGATCTAGATGTGAAACCCTTCGTGATGAGGTGAGCTATGTAGAAGGTCTTTCTAACCACTTTGGCAATGTGGTTTTCAAAGGAGAGATTGCTATCAACTTGGGTCCCCAGGTCCCTAATAATTTTCTCTGTACTTAATGGGTTTCCGCCTATGTGGTAATTTGTGGGCACATTGTTTTTGCCAAAGAGTATGACTATACATTTTTTGGCATTTAGCTTTAAACCATGGCGCTGGCACCAGTTATCTGTCTCTGTGAGACCTTTTTGAAGGATGTTTGTGTCAGCTGGAGAGTCGATTATGGCGCCCAGTTTGCAGTCGTCTGCGAACTTGGTGAGCCATAGTCCTCCCACGTTTGCCTGTACCTCGGAAAAGTATATACCGAACAAGAGTGTCCATCCCCTCCTCTGATGCTGACAAATGTGGCTCTCCCTTGTCTGAAGAATACAGCTGAAAAGCCGCATGAGACATGCCTTTCTCTGTCTTTAGTAGCTTCACAAGAAGCAACACCAGAAGGGTCAAGTGAAAGTGATGAGCAGTTTGAGTTACCCGAAATGGGCACAGCAGCGTAACATCAGTGGTTGAGGCAGAAAGGAAGCCTGACTTCAGTACTAATGACTCCCATTTAACCTTTGTCTTCCTGCAATCTGGGATGGAAAAACTGAAGTGCCTGAAACCTGGCTAAGGTCTCTACACAAGTGTTTGACAAGTGAGTAGTAGAGCCTTGGAAAGACACTGTTACAACCTGATTGAAAAAAAATAAAATTTGACAAAATTTTAGGTGTATACTCAAACTCATTAATCCTAGTCCTTAGCTGTACATTTTGACCAAAAATAAGAAGCATAATTTTCAAAAAAACTGCAATTTGAAAGAAATTTCCCAGTGGCAAATCTTGAATACAAATGTAAGGTTTAAAGTAAATTTTTTAGTAGCAATCACTAAAACAGCAGTCCTTGTCTCTGTGAATAAGTTTTGAGAGACAAAGCAAATATTTCTTTAAAAAAAATTATGAAGTGGAAGGTATTCCCTAATAGGGTACTTAGCTGCCTAGCCTTGGAGAAGCAGCAGACAACAATCAATCATTCAAAACTTTTGGCAAGAACACACTTTGACAGTACAAAAGGTCTGAAGGTTTGAAGTCCTCTTTGCTCCTCCTCGAACTGTTCATTGGTTAGGGCACTTGTAAGGTGTCTTTTGAGCTTTGGAAGCTGGTTGGTTGTCCTATCCTGGGCAGGCTATAACCCATATAGCTTAGGCTACTGCAGCAGTAAGGATGAATGTGTTTATGTATATAAATATATATATATTTTGAGCAAGACAGAGCCCTGTGGCACTGTGCAGGTTGTAGGGTTACTTGCAGAAGACAGAATATTGGTAAGAAGCACATTAGTTGAGAACTGTTTCAGGTAGACCATATTTTGCATACAAGAGCTCACACAGGGCCAAATGATCCATTGTGTCGAATGCTGAAGAGAAAATGGGAATGTCTGATACTGAATATAAGCATTTGTATGACACCACTAGGAGGTCGTAATGTTTATAAAGGCTGTACGAGTACATTTAGCATGGAACTCTAACCATGATCAGTGAAGTACTGAGAAGGTAGATATGACTTATGCAGGACACTTTCACAGTAACCTTGCCTAAAAAAGGGAAGATAAGAGATTAGGTGGTAATTCCTCCAGGTTAAGTAGATCCATGTTGCTTTTTAATGGGCATAAAGCTTGGGTCTGAACATGAGGAAATACCAGATGTTCTGTAGTCTATCTCACCTTCATTCTTACACATGGGTTCGGAGCCGATCCTCGGCTCCGACTCGGCCTTTTAGCAAGCTCAAAGTCTTCTAGTTGGCTCGTGGCTAGGTCGGTATCCCATTGTGCACCAGTATAATCCCCAGATCTCATTTGCCGCGTCATCGAGTTCAGATGTGCTTCTTCTTGGCTGTGCCCAAGTTTTTACACATTTTGCTACGTTTCTATATTACAGCTTAACTTTTCATATTATATAGCCTTGCTAGTGGGTTTTTTCTATCGTTAGACTAGTTTAGTCTACTGAAGTACTTTTTCCTCTATTCAGTGAATTATTGTTGAGAACTGGTTGTTGTTGGCCTTGTTGTTCTACTTGGTATCCTGTGTGCCAGTTTTGTTCCATTTGATGGGCATTTTTGCCCCTAGTTTTTATTTACTGTGCTAGTTTAGTTTTAGACAATTAGTAGTTTAGCAGTTTGATAATTAGTGCTTGCTGTTAAGGTGCACTTTGCACTCAATTTAACTTACTGTATATAGAGTTCTTTAGAGTGTGGTGTTATTAGCTTAGCTATTTAGTGTTCCTTAGTGTGCAATATTATTAGCTTAGCTAATTAATTTTGGAGTAATCTGCTGAGTTATTTGTTGGATATTTACCTTAGTTGACAAGGGTTCCTGATATTTCAACCCTTTTTGATTCTACAGCATACTGTTCTACCGTGTGTGTATGTGTGTGTGTGTGTGTGTGTGTGTGTGTGTGTGTGTGTGGGTCAGTATTTTTGGTAGTTCAGACCTTTCTATCTTCCTTTCTAGGTCTGTTTGAGTTAGAAGACCTAGGTTTCTATCTTCATTTCTACCCAGGGCTAGGCCCGTTTTAATTAGAAAACCTAGTCCTCGTGGTTATGTGATTTAGTGCAAGTAAGGGCTAGGCCATTTAAGTTAGAGGACCTAGTTCTCTCTGTGTGTTTAGCTTGTGTCCTTTTGCTGCATCTTCAGTGTTATGTCTAAGGAGGCAAAAGATCATAAACCCTCTGGGTTTAAGAAATGTGTGAAATGCTCGCAGAAGATGTCTATTACCGATGGCCACCGTAACTGTATGTATTGCCTCGGAGCCATCCATTTCCAAGAAACTTGTTTGTTTTAACATTTTTTCAGTGCCGGGGTATTACAGGAGCGAAAGAATAAACTAATATTAAAAGGTCTCCTTAAGCCTTCATTTGTGGAAGACTTGGCCAGTTCATCTTCAACTTCTAAATCGCATGGATCCAAGAAAGAAAAGGCTAAACCTTCCAAGAGGCATTCCCCGGCGCCATCTGGTGCCTTGGAACTGCCTCCCAAAATGTTGAAACCAGACAAGTCTTCTCCCTCCTCGGCTCCACTGATTTCGGAACTAATCAAGGGCGTAGCTACTATGGCTACAGTGTCGGCCCCAGGCAGTTCGGAGCCGACCACTGATAGCAGACATCGGAGTCGGTCCAGAGATCCTTTATCGGTCTCTCCAATTTTAAGGTCCCCTATCTTAGAGGTCTAGATCTCTGACACTGTCTTCCAGATCCTCCAGGAGCCTATCGGAAGAAGATGTGGAGAGAGTAGTGCTGAGACTCCTGAAGTCGTCTGCCTTACTCAAAATGCTGTTGGCTCCGACCCAGTCGGTTCCGGAGCCACTTGAGTCCATTTCCCCTTCTGTGGTTCCTCCTCCAAGCCGTGCTGGGTTTTCTGAGCTGGATTGCTC
This sequence comes from Protopterus annectens, assembly GCF_019279795.1. NCBI lineage: Eukaryota > Metazoa > Chordata > Ceratodontiformes > Protopteridae > Protopterus > Protopterus annectens. Next base: position 96,627,725 of record NC_056725.1, on the reverse strand, counting down.
GGTACCGCTGGTTGTGAAACCCTCGGTTCCAGCTTCCCCCAAGGCTGTCTCGGAGCCGAGTTTTGCTCCGACACCTTCGGTGCTGTCTGTGGTGTCTAGGAGCCGAAGCTCCCCCGTCGGTCCTGACAGGGACGCTTGGAACCGGACCTCTTCGGTTCAGAGTCTCCCTCTCGGTGCGTCGGCTAGGGTGAGCTCAGACCCTACATTTATCTCGGAGCCGATGGCTCTGGAGCCAATGACGTCCTTTGTCTCCTCGGAGCCGGGGAGGTCTTCGGAACCAGAGAGGTCGGCCTTCGAGATGATGAGGAGTGTGCTGTCCCGATCATCAGCTTCACCCAGGGGTACCGACACTCTTCCCCCTCGGGCACCGACCTCCGTTTCAGCACCTACTCCCTCTCTAGACAGCAGAGACCTGCAGCCTCAGAAGCCCCCGCCTTGTGGCCCCCCTCTTCCAAGACCTCCCCGGAATACCCTTCTGAGGAGCCCCCTCAGAAGAGGACATGCAAGGGGAAACGTAGACTCCCAGGATGTCTCTTACCTCCAACACTGACCTCGAGGAGTCAGAAGGGTCCCCCAAGTCGTTGTCTAATGATGTCTCCTTTGTGGACATCTTAGAGATCCTTAAGCAGAGGTGCGGCTGGCCCACTGTTACCCCTTCTGATGAGGAGTCGATGTACCTGAAGGCTTTTGGGTCTCAACCTTCAGCCTCTTGGGTGTCTCCACCTTTTGACGAACTTTTAGAGCTTGTTAGTCGAATGGTGTGGGAGACTCCTGATGACGTGGAGTCAGTCCCCAGGAGACCCAATAAATTTTTGTCAGCCCCCAAGGAGAAGGAATTTTTATCCAAGGATGTTCCCATAGATGCCATGGTGGTGGCAGCGGCCACCAAGAAGGAATTAGTGGAGACTTCTTCATCTGTCCATCCGCCAAACAAGGAGTCTCGCACGATGGACGTGTACGGGAAGCATATCTTTTAATCAGAGGCATTCACTTTCAGATCGCTGAACTACCTAACACATTTTACAAAGCTTCAGAGGGATCTCCTTAAGGAGTTAGGAGAGACTGTACAAGGTACATCTACTGAAGGAGTCCCTGATAAGGTGTCTGCTCAGTTGTCCACCTTGATTTCCTTTGTTAACTCGTCCATGAGGCTGATTTCTTATGCAGCCGATGGAGCGAGTAGAGCAGCAGGTTCAGGAGTTTTGCTTAGGAGGCACTCCTGGATACCCTTGTGTAATTTTACAGAGCCGTTCAAGTCTACCTTTACCAACGCCCCCTTTGATGGTTCTTCCTTGTTTGCACCCAAGGTAAAAGACACATTCACCAGGGCAAGAAGGGAAAACACTCTCTGCCATGGGAGTATGTTTTACTGTCCCCTCTAGACCATATCCCAAGGGTCAGAGAGGTGGTAAAATGTGGTTCAAGAAGTCACAGAGGTTTTTCCAGGATGCACAGGGTGATTCCTCCTTCAGAGGCAGATGAGGAGGAGCAAATGGTAGACGCCCTAGAGGCAGGGGCGGACCGCAAAACCAGGGAGGCCACGATTCATTTTGAGGCTGGCCCTATCAGCGCTCCTGATGTGGGGCCTGACTGTGCTTCTCTGGAGCCGGTCGGTGGTCGCATTTCTTTTTATCCAGAAGCCTGGCTAAGTATCACCCGAGACAAATGGGTACAAAGAATTATCACCAGAGGTTACTCCATACCCTTTAATCTTCCACCTCATGTTCCCAAGAGGATCCCGGATGTTCCACCCAATCACAGGGATCAACCAACTGTAGAAGTGAACAAGTTGCTCGCAGACAGAGTCATCCAAACCGTCCTCGCAGACCAAGTAGGATTGGGAACTTGCTCCAGATTCGTTTTAGTACCAAAATGTACAGGGCCTGAAGGCCCATCCTGGACCTCAGCAATCTAAACAAATCAGTAAAGAAGGACAAGTTCCGGATGGTGACACTTCAGTCTGTACTCCCTCTATTAGGGAAAGACACTTGGATGTGCTCAGTAGACCTCCAAGACGTGTACTACCATATAGAAATGGACAGAGCGTCAAGGAGCAATCTACGCTTCTGGCTGGGTGCCAGTCACTATCATTTTCGTGCTCTGCCCTTCGGTCTCATCACAGCCCCCAGGGTGTTCACCAAGTGTATTGCAGTAGTAAGCGCTTCAATTAAATACTTGGTCCATCTGTTTCGCTAGTTCGGGCTTTTGTTCCACAGTACCTGTCTTATTTTTATTTTCTAGTTATGGTTTCTGTTTTTTCCTGTATTGCAGTAGTGACAGCTCACCTCTGAGACATCTAGTATTCCTAGTGTTTCTGTATCTGAACGACTGGCTCCTGACCCCCTCCACCAGGCATGTACTTCTTGAAACCAGAGACGCCACTACCCAACTTTGTTCCCAGCTGGGGATTACTATAAATCGGGAAAAGTCTGGCTTATTGCCCTCTCAATTTGTGACTTTTATAGGTGCAGAAATAGACACAGTCGCCATGTTGGCTCGTCTTACAGCAGAAAAAGCTCAGACTCTCATACAACAAGGTCTCGGTCTTCTCCCTCTCCGGAAAGTTAAGGCAAAGACAGTGCTGAAACTTCTAGGGACCATGGTCTCCATCATATTACTAGTGCCTCTGGCCAGACTACGCATGCGGATTCTTCAATGGCTTCTGTCTTTCCATGGTCCTTCCAACAACTGCCTCTATACCACCACATCCTGTTAAGAGTCTTGCAAAAAGGACCTCCATTGGTGAATCCAACCCAGCCAGCTAAAGCCAAGCACTCCATTCTTCCCTCACCAACCCGATGCTACTTTGCCCATGGATGCCTCACAGATGGGGGGGGGGGGCATTATCTAGGCAGTACTGTCCAAGGCATATAGCAAGATCACGAGGCCCACCTGCATATCAGTGTCCTAGAGATGAGGGCAGTGCTTCTGGCGTTGCAAGCACTCCACAACCTTCTTCCTCTTGAGACGATAGCAATACAATCAGACAACATGTCGGTAGTATGGAATCTAAAAAAAAAGGCGGAACCAGATTGTACCCACTCTGTCGAGAAGCTGTTCGTATTTGGAAATGGGCGATATCTTCCCAGCGCTTTCTAGTGGCAACGCACATCCCGGGGACAACCAACGTGATAGCCAACAAACTCAGCCAGGCAATCTTGATGCCTCATGAATGGTCTCTGAAGCAGGAAATAGTGGAACAGATTTTCCGCAGATGGGGACAGCCTTGCTGTGATCTCTTCGCCAGCCCGATCAACTCCAAATGCAGCAGATATTTTTCCCTTATCCCCCCTCTGGGGGAGTCACCGAGAGATGCACTTGTTCACAATTGGCCCCTAGGTCTCCTTTATGCTTTTCTGCCCTTTCCTGTCATATCCAAGGTGATTCATAAAGCGAATCTGTTGGGAAGCAAATTGATCCTTATCATTCCTTACTGGCCTCGTCAGGTTTGTTTCCCCTTTCTCAGGCCTCACCTACTAGATGACCCATGGACTCTGGACCCAGTGCCAGATCTATTGACGCACATGTCAGGCTCTCTCATCCCAACCTCAGGGGTCAACGTTCTTTTTCTCCACCCAGACAGAGAATCTCCTCCATTTACTGGAATATAGTCTCCTAGTGGAGGGTTTATGAGAGGACGTAAGGATAAGAGTCATGGAGGGTACTAGGGACGCTATCCCATATAATGAAGGCGAGATAGGACTACAGAACATAAAGAAGTTATGTACTCACCATAACGTTCCATGTTTTTGTAGTCCATTTCGCCCTTCATTCTTATCATTCTTATGAACCCATCCTCCTACCCCCCTTCCTGGTAGGATCTGGAGACAGAAAAATCTTTTCTTAACAAGTGGAGACCTTTTATTATTGCTGTTCTTTCTGGATAGTTTTTGTTCTTTTGTCTATAGTTAGCAGCAAACAAGATCTGGGGATTATACTGGTGCACCATGGGATACCTACCTAACCACGAGCCAACTAGAAGACTTTGAGCTTGCAAAAAGGCCGAGTTGGAGCCGAGGATTGGCTCCAAACCCATGTGTAAGAATGAAGGGTGAGATGGACTACAAACATGGAACGTTATGGTGAGTACATAACGTCTTTTTATTGCAAAAGGAATGTATGCTGTATATTACCATTAGGTCTAGGGCATACTGGCAAAATAACAACCTTGTTAGTTAATGATCCTGACCACTACAGAGCGGATATAAAACTATAGCACTGGAATAAATGTTGGGGTCTTATAGCTGAACAAAAGTTACCCTTGTCAAAATCAAAATAGTCTCGGTCAGGAACATAATTCTGCTTATCATTTATCAGCTTGCATTCTGTGTTTGCCCCATTCCACACTAACACATTAAGCTAAAGTTACTGAAAGAGCTCCAGTATTGCCCTTATTTGATTGTTAGCCTCTGTAGCTAGCCTGTTTGTCCCTTTTAAAATGTCCCAATCTTCCCACCCGGCTACTGCTGTTTTTTGTAAGGCTGTGTCCCTCTGCCCCTTATGATCATCTGATTTCCAAAGTCCCTCCCTCCCCCCACCTTATTGCTGTTGGCTGATATATAAGCTGTTTATGTATTCTTCTCACCCACTTTTTTCCATAGACTCATGATACTGAGTGCACACCCAGCAAATCAGTATTGTTCTTGAGTAAACCTCCTTTACTACATACTGTGTCCTGCTCATTTCCCCTGCTCTCAGAAAAGCTTGTAGTCCTAGCCTGCTTTCCAGAAGTATTATACTTGTATCCAGTGACATCCAGACTAAGTTAAATACTTGGATTGCTAAATTGCAGTTGTTATTTTTGGTGAACACTTTTGTTTCCTGCTTTTATGTGTGCATTTCACTTGTTTTTTTTTTTTTTTTTTTTTTTTTTGGTGGGGGTGGGTTGTTAACTTCCTTCCTTTCAGTCTTACTGTCTTTATAAATTATAAGCAGGGGATTTCCAGTGTTATCTTTGCACTTGTGGGTCTTTTCTACTATGTTTTTACATCAAAAGACTAGGTTCATTCATCTTGTACAGGAGGTATTTGCCTGGTCTATTTGAGTTGGGAAATTCACAGAAGGACTCACAGTGTAGCCATTTTATTAGCTAGAGGACTTCTTGTTTAGTTTTCTGTTTTTTCTTTGCTGCTATAAATGTTTCATGTTTGCATGTGTCAGCAGTGCCCTGTATTGTAGCAAACACCTAGAAAGCAAATTTTCTCTGTAAAATTATCGATAAAATTGTAACCTGTAAAGCAGCGGTATAGTGCAAATACCTTGTGCACCAACAAGCTTAGAGCAGCTAGTTGGGACATCAGTGGCAATACCTACAGATGTAGTAGAATTCATTATTGTGTGATCATTAAAGTTAGTAGAATTTAGTACTGTTTAGCATAACCAGCCCCAGTAAAAGCACTTTATTAGTCTGCACAAACAAAGCACCCTATATAGCCTTTTACCGCATTATACCACCCCTTGTAGTTTACAAATCAAAGGACTTCTGTGTAGCCAGCATTGTGGATATGGGCATCCTGAGAAAATGCAACAGTTATCTGATGTTTACTGACAACCACTTATTTGTTAAAGAAGCAGACACAGTATGTGAGAGATGTAATTACACAATGACACTGGCAGCTAAATTCTCGCATACAAATCTACATCAGGTTGTCGAAACTACACACGCAACACCCACCTCATTATAGTACACAACATACTCATAGACTAACATGCTGAAGCACTTAAAAGCAGTCTTCCTAAACAGCAAAGGTCACCTAGACCACCCGCTGTCAAAGCTATGACTCAGCAAACCCAAAGGCACTCAGAAGAAAACAAAACCTAACACTACACATACTACCAGTCTCAATAGAACCCCAAACACTAACCCCTAAGGCAAACAGACACACTTCCTAGGCTATCATCATAGGGTACTGCATTATAGGATATACTGATGCCTCTCTAACCATGTTGAGTAAGGAGAAGATAACTTGCTAGTTGCTTATCTGGAGCTAGGATCAGCCACATCACCTGTGTACTTAAGTCATTATGCCACAAGCACCAGTGTGATTCCATCATAGTCCATGTAGATGTAAATGACCTGAGATGAATCTCCCTGGACTGTATGGAGAGAGATATTATGGAGCTTTCAGACTGTGCCGCAAGCTGGTATGAGCCTGGCACTGAGCAGCATATTACCACCATCGAGTGATGCTAAAAATGATTGATTTCAGCAACTGGCTATCTTCCTGGTGTCATTCTAAGCGGATCCGGTATTTGTTTGCTTCTGAGGACATGGTTAACAGACCACGTTGCTTTGTCACGGATGGTCTGCACCTTTCCCTCTATGCTTTCGAATAACTGGCTAAGGCTTTGTCTACCCCCATTGTGCCTTTTTTAGATTCAAATTGACAAACCTACCAACATAGCAAAATCAACTCAATGGAGCATTAAAGTGTTACTGCTGAATGCCAAAAGCCTAAATAAATGCACTCCTTCCGAGTCCTTCTCACACTACAGAATATAGATACTTGTGTAGTTACCAAGACATGATTTAAAGTGGCAGAAAGTACCCCAGCAGTTCAAGGTTTCAGTGCTTTCTACACTTTTAGACCAGTAGCTTTACAGAGAAGGACTAAAGGTGGAGGTGTCTCAGTATACGTCAGTAAAAAGCATGCTTGTAGGGTAGTCGAATAGGATGAATTGCTGGAGTTCCTCCATGTGCAGTTCATAATAGTCAAAGTCCTGTACCATATCCTAGCCAGCTGTAGGTCACCCTCTGTGTCCGAAGAAGCCCACAGTGCATACTTGGACCTACTGGAAGCACTTACCATACAACTTAACATCGTTCTTATGGAAGACGTTAATTACACCTGTATAGATTTGAAATCCTACATGTACTCAAATCTACAGGTACAGAGATTCCTGGATGTGTCAAATACAAACAGCCTTGACCAAATAGTGAATATGCCCACTAGAGGCTCCACAGTACAGGAACTCATGTTAACAAATATGGAAAAGTGCTGCACTCTCCCCAAATGTCTCATCCTCCCTGGTAAGGTCCAACCATAAAGCTATCTCCTTAAAAATCAAAATCAGCTCCATAATCCCATTAAAAGCAGTAACAGTTAGGAACTATTCCAAGGCAAATTTTCTGTTAAGTGATGGTTTTCAAAATTCATTGCCCCTCTGAACCCCGAGAACACACCAGCCTATGCTGAATTGTTCTCAGAAACTCTTTATAACCATGCCAGTGGGCTCCTTAGAGGCTCCTGTACCTATGAGAAGTAAGCCCAGAACTAACCCCAGAAACATGCCACCCTGATGGTATCCCAAATTAAATAGGATATGCAACAAAAGGAAAAAAAAATATGGCAAAAATCTGGAAAGATAATCCCCTTAAAGATAAAAACTCTCTCATCAAATTAAATAGGCAACTAAGAGGGCTAATTTGGTAAAGCAAAGCAAACTTTGAGGTTAAGACATCCTCCCAGGTGAAATGTAACCATAAGGTCTTCTACATGTATGTCAGCAACCTCAAGGGCAGTACACAGGAATTTCTGAACTGGCAGTTAATGGTGCCACATTCACTGAGCCTGGTGAATAGCAAACCTGTTAGTAGACAACTTCAGTACCAGCTTTACCCCCCCCTCACCCCCACGCATCCCTCCATTAATACCCTCAAACGTACCCCTCCAACTATAACTAGGGAGCATGTACAGACTGCACACTCTAAAGCACAGAACATGGCATAAATGGGCCCTGATAACATCCCAGGATGCCTTTTGAATAGTCTAAAATATGACTTATCAAGATCCCTGGAGACATTAACTACAGTCTTAAAACAGGCTTTCTGTCACGTGAATGGAGGACTGAGACTGTCATTCCCCTTCATAAGGGAGGATTTTCAATAGATCCTGGAAACTGCAGACCCATTAGTCTGACTAGTCTTATTTGCAAAGTCATGGAAACAATTATGGAGATTATCAGCAAGGACATGGGAGACCTCCAGACACTGGATCCATCCCAGATGGCTTTGTGAAAGGAAAGTTATGCTTACTGAATCTGATGGACTTCATTGAAAATGTCACTAAGACAATGCATGAGGGGAAAACTGTGCATACTGCCCACCTAGATCTGGGCAAGGCATTTCATACAATACCCCACTCAGGCATCGTCGTCAAACATACAGAACTAGGTATAAATCCCCTTTATAACATGCTGTATAGTTAGCTGTCTCATTGTTAGGATCCAGGAGGTAAGAATAGGTGAGGCCAGTTCCTCAAAGAGGTTGGTCACCAGTGTAGCCCCCCAGGGGTCTGTGCTAGGCCCATTCCTCTTTTGCATCCACTTTTCAATTGTCAGTCAATGTCAAAGGCCTCTGGCTAATCAAGTTTGCAGATGATTGCAAACTGGGAGCAGTCACTGAGTCCCCCGAAGAAGAGAACACCTTTCAGAAAGGTTTAGTACAGACAAATTCTTGGCGCTAATGCCATGGCTTAAAACTCAGTACAGGAAATACATTATAGTACCTTTTGGGAAGTCTGCCACCCCAAGTAACTACATCATCAATAAAGCTCCCTTAAAAGTTGATTCACTAGTCAGGGATCTGGGAACTCGTGTAGACTGTAATCTAGCCTTCGACCAACATGTGTCCAAGGTAGTTAAAATATCCTTCTATGTTGCTCAACTTATAAGCAAGAACATGTCTTCTAGGTGTAGAGAGTTCATTAGACCACTGTACTTTGCCCTAATCAGGCCCATCATAGAGTATAATGCCCCTTTTGTTATGTATCTGACCCGACACATACAGCAACTGGAATGCCCACAAGGGTTCCTTACAGAAAGAATACAGGAAGTAAATACAATTTCCTACGCTTATTGCCTCAAAGCCCTGTCTCTTTATTTGGTGTCATACAGACTTCTGAGAGGTGATCTTTGCCTGGGATACAGGGCATCTCTGAACCCTGTTTTGATGAATCTTTTGCAAAGCCTCAAAATAAACTGCATCAGCACTACTAGATTAAAATACCTAAATTTGCTTGCAACTTACACATTTTGGAGAGACAGTGAAGCAGATTTCCTCCCTATCCTCTCTTAAGCACAGCTTGTACCTGTGGTTGGATAATCCTCACACCTGGTCTGGCTCCTGTGTATCTGATACACAGAAGCAGACAGTAAATCACCCCCTACAAATCAAATTTGTGAGGCACATTTGGGTTGCACAGCTAGGCTGTTAAGGGTCCTAGTGGTCATTACGCTAGTATATGCCTATGAATATAAGGTGCTACTGATACTTTCTTAAGTTTGATTAAGGTGGTGTTCAGGATGTCATAGCCCTACGTATTCAGAGTGAAGATATTGCTGAATGTGATTGGTGCTTATTGGCACACCGTCATCAGGGAGCCTCTCCGAAGATTCTTATAAATTGTACTGGGTCAACCAAGTTTTCTGAATAGGGTGTTGGCCTTTGGCTTGTTGTTTGGTTCCCAAAAGCTTAATTAAGATTTTGGCTCGCTGTGACAAAGATCTTACAGGGGAGGGGGGGGCCTCAAAATGCTTCTGTATCTGAATGAGTGGCTCCTGTTTATCTTTCTAACAGCAGTCTAGTGGGTGGCCCTGAATGCTGCATTTGTTGTTGTCTGTGTGTGGTTATAGTAAACTGAAAGAAAAATTTTCTTTGTTCCTGCTGTAGTGGATTCTGGTGGCTGTGAATGGAGTTGTGCACTTTAGTATTGGTAATTTATGCATCAAGAGAAGGCCCAGTAAATCATGGCTTTCACATCCTGAATGAGACAACAGACAAAGTGAATTAGGGATCACACCCTTTCTATGCTTCTAGGTCTTTACGACAGCCGTCATTGTTCTCAGTTGCACAGGCTTGTATCCAGGTAAATATGCTTCATTAGACGAGCAAATGCCAGTGGTTGCTCAGTCACCACCGCAAACTTATTCTGGTGTTGGACCCATGCCACTGAGTTCTGGAGTAGTCTTCTGTTCTCACAAACGTTCTGAAACATTCCTTTTCTGGTACCTAATCCATTATAGATCCTGAAGGTATTTGCTTAGTGCATAACAATTAGTACCCCAGTTGTCAGAGTTTAACAGAAATCTACTCATGCTGGAGGCAGTGAGTCTCTGATTCTCATGTTTAGCCTCCAGGGGGAATTACACGTACATATCACATGTAAGGTAGGATGCACCTGTAGTCCTTCTGTAAAAAGGCAGCAGAGGTCTGTCAGTGGAGCATCACTGATTCCATCCCTGTCAGAGGGTCACATCCCTTGGATGTGAAAGTGGTAGCAGACTCCCTCAGCTGCATTTCCGTCGTTTCCTGAAATTGTGGTTGGGGGACTGGCTCCTGGTTTGAAAAGGACTTTTTAGTGTCAGACACCTTGGAGATGGTCTGGTTATCATAAAATGAAAATGCACTTCTTCCACAGTTCCTCTTATTGCAGCATGGCAAAATAAAGTTTGTTGTAAAAGCTTTCTTGTTTAAGTGGATAAGATTTATGAATGCCTTTCAGACTTCCTCGTTGATTCCTCACTTGGTAGCTAGATCCAGAGAAGAAAGACCAGTCTTCAGTATTAATACCTCATAATGGCAGAGAATGGTGTGGCTTCAGGTGGTCTTGCCATGCCCCTTGCAATAGTAATATTTGTCCATATCCAAGTTATGGAACTTCTCTGAGGCTGGGTAAATGTCCATTTCCATCTCTGGGCCCACTTTCTCTTTTAAAACTCTTTATCCCACCAGGTCTTCTGTCAGAACAAAAGTGTAGCTTATTTCATTGTTTGTTTATTTATTTATTTTTTGTTAGAAAAGACCCAATAACTTTTCTAATATGAAGAAAGTATATTTCACTAGGTGTATGCCTGCATGTAGAGTATGTTTCATGAGTGTCTGTGTAGAATATGTGGTATAGCCTCCTGATTGACAAGTCTGATTGTTTGAGAAGTGTTATTGTCTGAACTACTATTCCTGAGGCAGAATCTTCTTTGAAAAAGCAGTTTGCCATAACTTATATCAGTCTGCCTTTAAAGGTCTCTTCCTGGGATTCTTAGGTGGGCAGCACAGTAGCTTACAGGTTCAGTGTTAGGGGTTCATTTTTGCCATTCATTTACTGAGTGTATTAAATTAACATATCTTTCCATGTCTTAATAGGTTTTCTGTGACCACTTTGTTTTTCTCATGCCTCCAGCAGTTTATTTTGCAGACAAGTGGATTAACTTCTGTGAACTGTCCATGTACACACAGCGTTTACCCTTTCCCTGTAGACTGTTTTGTAACCGAAAAAGGTCTGTGTGGGATCTGTTCACTTATCCAGTAAACAAATAAAGAAGTTTATATATTTTACATTTGTTGACCGGGCTAGTCCAGCCGGATATATGTCCATTTTCAGTGGAGGCCCGGGGAGAAAAGCTCCAAAGGTATTACAAGTAATTCACAGAAACAGGCAATACAAGGTAAAAAGTATTAACACATTGAGTCAGAACATGAGATATACATGCAGACAGGCATAGTCATCGAGCAATATTATGGTAAGATGTAGCAAGTTTCTTGAGGTTATTTTTAGAGAGATTGGTATAAATAGGGGAAGCATATAGAAGGGTAGAGATAAGGTGAGAACTAGCTAAGGTGGTCCGAACTTCAGGTGTAAGGAATGGTTTGATTCTATAAAGGGAACCAGTCTTTTTGTTTATTACTCTTATTGTGTTGTTTATATGAGAATCAAAATTGAGATTGTTGTCAATAGTTATTCCTAGTAGTTTTGTAGTAGCATCAGGAGAAATCAGAGTGTTATCAGAGGAAGTAATAGAGAAGTTAAGAGAGGTTGATTTGTGGGTAGGTGAGAACAATAGCAACTTTGTTTTCTTGGGGTTGAGGAGTAGGCAACGGTCAGAGAACCAGTGTTCAACAGTGGAAAAAGCTTTTTGGGTAAGTGACAGGAGTTCAGTCTGAGAGGAAGCAGTGCAGATTATAGTGGAGTCGTCTGCATATTGTATGCAAGTAGTGTTTGGAATAGCTGACTGGAGGTCGTTAATAAATATAGAAAATAGGAGTGGGCCAAGGATAGACCCTTGAGGTACACCTAAAGAGATAGGAAGGAGATTAGATAATGAGTTTTTCCAAAGTACTGCCTGCTGACGGTTTTCTAGGTAAGATGTAAACCAGGATAAGGAAGAAGGATGAATTGAAAGAGATTTTAGTATATGCAGAAGGAGTTAATGATTAACCATGTCGAAAGCTTTTGAAAGATCTATGAAGATAGAAGATGATAGATTAGTGTTGTTACGGTTATGGTTGATAGCGTTAGCAAAGGAGAGTAATGCAGAAGTGGTACTGTGAGAAGGTCTAAATCCATGTTGACTGTTAGCAAGTAGGTTGTTATGGAGAAGGTGGTTAAGGAGTTGTTTATGGATACACTTTTCCATGATTTTGGCTATAGGTGATAGCAATGCTATGGGGCGAAAATTAGAGAAGTCATTAGAATTGCCCCCTTTGTGTAGTGGGATGATGTGAGATATCTTCCAAATGGAAGGGAAAATTCCTTCCTTTATAGATCTATTTATCTGGATTGAGATGGGATAGGCAATGGCTTTAGCTCCTATCTGCAGAAATTCTGCAGGAAGTTTGTCTGCAGAGGGTGTGGTGGGTTTAAGTTTATGGAGTAGGGATAAGATAAATGAGGTAGATACAGGTTGAAGGTAAAGGGGAAGAGAAGTGTGTAGTTGTGGGTAATTTAGAGATGTCAGGAGGTAGATGATTTGCTAGAGTTTGGATAGTATTGGTGAAGAAAGAGTTGAAGTCATTAGCTATTTGTGTAGGATTGTTTGGATTAGAGTCCTGGGGATTTGGTGTGAATGACTGGCCTGGGGATAGAAGATTATTAATACTAGCCCAAAATATTTGGGGTTCTTTTTTGGTGGTTTGTTGTAGTTGAAAGTAATAGTTCTTTTTATCTGCCAGGATGGCTTTTTTTGTACTATTTCTAAGCTCTCTGAAGTTATGGTGGTCAGTTAGGTTCTTAGTGGAAGCCATTTATCCCAGGGTTTATTTCTGAGAATGATTTTTTGCTTAGTATTGTTGGTTAGCCAGGGTGCTGTTTTAGCTTTGGTTCTAATAGTGCGACTTGGGGCATGGTGATCTAGTATGGATAGGAATGTAGAATTAAAGTATTCAACAGCATCATTAAGTGGAAGGTATTTTAGTTGGGACCAATTACATTGTCTTAGTTCAGCAAGAAACTGATCAGAGTTGAATTGTTTTTTTGATCGTAGTGTTTTGTAGGTGGTAGGTAAGGCTAGGTTTGATTTGTGCCTAATGATATAAGTTAGTGAGTGGTCACTTAGATCATCTGAAAGGGTGCCTAATTGATAGGTTTGTTGGGGAGTATTAGTAAGAATCCAGTCTAAGATGATTTCCTTATTGTTGGTTTTATTAGTTCTTGTAGGACTACTAATGAGTAAAGCCATATAGGTTTATATGGGAGGTGGGGTTAGTACTGTTACAGGAGTACCAATTGATGTTAAAATCGCCTAAGACTAGTGTTTCTTGAGGGAGGTTGGTAGAGAGAAAATTGAGGATATGTTCGAGAGTGTTGATATTGTTTCCAGGAGGGAGATATGCACATATGATATTTATGGCTTTAGTAGTATTGACTTGGAGTTTGGAGCTAATTATTTCAGCATTATTGTCAAGGTTAAAAGTCAGATTTAAAGTACTAATTTGGAGTTGTGTTTTGTAGAGAATTGCTACTCCTCCCCCTTTTTTGGTAGCACGATCATGTCTAATGATATTATAACGAGGTGGGCTAATTTCATTTTCTTTGACTGATGGCTTTAGCCATGTTTCAGTTAAGCATAACATATCAAATTGATGGGTTTCAAGGAGGGCATGGCTTTGACTAATTTTGTTACAAATACTTCGTATATTGAGATGGGCAATAGAGAGAGAATTGTTGGGTATGGAAAGTGAGAGAGATGTAGTTTTATCTAGTACTTTGTGTGTTTTTATTTTATTATGTTGTGGGCCTGGATTAGGATGAATGTCTCCATCTAACAAAAGGTGGAGGAGTTTAAGGTATTTTGATTGATAGAGTAAGTAAAATATGTCAGATATTTTCCTGGGTTTAGGTTTGCTTAACTTGAAGTGAGCTATTCTATGGTATTTGGCATGTAGATAGTTGGGTTGTGTGGTAAGGTTGGAGAGGGAAGGAGAGAGAGGTGATATATATGTACTGGTGTACTTAGAGGGGAATGAATAAGAAGAGTTCAGTGAGTATTCATAAGAGGTTAGGATGTAAGAAATTATAAGAGAAGATATAAGTGATAAGCTGAAGAGCTGTTTAAGCTGTGGAGGGGTGATTGATATACCCATTTTTGTGTGAATAGAGGTTAGGAAAGAGTTAAGATGTAGTTTGAGGTATGTTGAAAGGTAGTTGTAAAAGAGAGTAGATAGGGGGAGGAGGTTTAGATAATTAGTGGGTGTGGTGTTCAAGGAGAGATTTGGGTTGGTTTGTGATATTAGGTGTCTGATTGGTATGGAAAGGATAGGGTGTGTCTACTAGTGGTATAAAGGTAG